>NW_006239087.1:919384-966221 GCF_000226075.1 Solanum tuberosum | reverse complement strand
TTCCTCTTGACCATCCATTTGAGGGTGAAATGCGGTACTAAGCTTCACTTTAGTACCAAGCCCATTTTGGAATGCCTTCCAAAAGTGCGAAGTAAATTGGGTACCTCTATCCGAAATGATAGACAAAGGAATTCCATGTAACCTCACCACTTCCTTAAGGTACAACTTAGCATAGTCTTCCACCGAATACGAAACCTTGACGGGAAGGAAATGGGAAGATTTAGTCATCCTATCAACAATGACCCAAATAGAATCATGTTGCCTTCGAGTACGAGGCAAACCTACCACAAAGTCCATATTAACATCCTCCCACTTCCAAGTGGGAATACTTATATCTTGAGACAGACCTCCCAATTTTTGATTCTCGGCTTTGACTTGTTGGCAATTTGGGCATTTGGCCACAAAGCTCGTTATATCGCCTTTCATTCTGTTCGACTAATAGATCTCTTGTAGGTCACGATACATTTTGGTGGTTCCCGGATGAATGGAATATCGGGAACCATGAGCCTCTTCTAAAATTCTCCCCCTTAAGTCATCCACATCCGGCACACACAATCTTCCTTGGTACCTAAGCACCCCATCTCCCCCTTGGGAGAAAGCCTCAACGGACTTATCAAAAACCGACTCTTTCAACTCCATCAAAGTGGTAGCTAAGTGTTGCTTAGACTTAACCTCAACCACAAGTGATGACTCGGAACAATGATGAACCATAAACCCACCCTTGGAGGAATCCCTTAGTTGGACACCTAACCGGGCCAAACTATGTACCTCCCGGACTAACTCTTTCTTCTCATCCTCTATGTGAGCAACACTACCCATGGACACTCTACTCAATGCATCCGCAACCACATTAGCCTTTCCGGGGTGGTATAGGACACTCATATCATAGTCCTTCAAAAGTTCCAACCACCTCCTTTGCCATAGATTCAACTCTTTTTGGCTAAAAACATATTGAAGACTCTTGTGGTCGGTAAACACATCGACATGAACCTCATAGAGATAGTGTCTCCATATCTTTAGACCAAAAACTACCGCCGCAAGCTCGAGATCATGGGTTGGATAGTTCTTTTCATATACCTCTAATTGTCTAGAAGCATAGGCGATTACTTTACCATGTTGCATAAGGACACACCCCAACCCTACTCTTGAAGCATCACAATATACTACAAACCCTTCGGTACCCTCCGGTAAGGTCAATACCGGAGTGGAGGTAAGCTTATCTTTCAACACTTGAAAATTCTTTTCACATGACTCCAACCATTCAAATTTAGCCTTCTTTTGGGTCAAGGCCGTTAATGGAGAAGAAATTGAGGAGAAACCCTCAACAAACCTTCTATAGTAACCGGCCAATCCCAAAAAACTTCTAATGTCGGAAGGGCTTAAGGGTCTAGGCCATTTCTTAATTGCCTCTGTTTTCTTTGGATCTACTTCAATTCCCTCACTTGACACTATATGACTGAGAAATGCAACCGATCTCAACCAAAATTCACATTTGCTAAACTTAGCATACAACCGTTGGTCCTTGAGAACTTGCAACACCATCCTCAAATGTTCGATGTGATCATTCTCACTCTTAGAATATATCAAAATGTCATCAATGAAACAATCATGAATGAGTCAAGATATTGTCTAAACACCCTATTCATAAGGTCCATGAATTCCGCCGGGGCATTTTTGAGACCAAAAGACATTACTAGAAACTCAAAATTAAGATATCTTGTTCGGAATGCCATTTTAGGAACATCAGCACCTCTCACCCTAAGTTGGTGATAACCCAACCTTAAGTCAATCTTTGAAAAGTAATTCGCCCCTTGGAGTTGGTCAAATAAATCATCAATCCTAGGGAGTGGATACTTATTCTTTATGGTGACCTTGTTCAATTGTCGGTAATCAATACACATCCAAAGAGACCCATCTTTCTTCTTCACAAACAAATCTGGTGCACCCCATGGTGATATGCTTGGTTGAATAAAACCCTTATCTAGCAAATCTTTAAGTTGATCCTTTAATTCCTTCAATTCGGCCATGGCCATCCAGTAAGGAGGGATAGATATCGGTTGTGTATCCGGTAAGAGATCTATGCCGAAGTCAATTTCCCATTCGGGAGAGATTCTGGGCAATTCATTTGGAAAGACTTCCAGAAACTCCCTTACTACGAGGAACGACTCTAATGGAGGGGTCTCAGACTCAAGGTCTTAAACTCTCACAATATGATAGATACAACCCTTAGAAATCATTTTACAAGCTTTTAGACATGAAATAATTTGACCTCTAGGGATCAACTTTCCTCCCTTCCATTCAACAATGGGTTCATTAGGGAATTGAAACTTCACAACTCGGATTCTACAATCTATGGAAGCAAAACAAGCATGAGGCCAATCCATCCCCAATATGACATCAAAGTCCAACATGTCAAGTTCTACCAAATCAACCAATGTGACTCTATTGGACAATGAAATGGCACAACCCCTATACACTCTTTTATCTATAACTAAATTACCTACCGGGGTAGACACGGAAAAAGGTTCTTTTAAGGTTTCGGGGAGCACATCAAATTTCATAGCCACTAAAGGAGTAACAAAAGATAAAGTGGCACATGGGTCTAACAATGCATAAAAATTAATTGAAAATACTTGCAACATACCGGTAACAACATCCGGAGAGGTCTCTTGATCACCTCGGGATTGGAGATCATAGAAGCGATTCTTCTTAGGAGCATCGGAGTTAGACCCACTTGCTTGAGCTTGCTTATTCTCCCTCCCTTGAACCTTCAACATAGGGAAATCTCTTCTACAACTAAAGCAATTGTCCATGCCAACTAGGCACTTTTCTTGATGCTTCTTACCACAATTCTCACAACTAGTTTTCTCAACATAAGGACCGCCACCTTTTCCCCCTTGTGGTCTAGGGGTAGACACCCTACCTTTCTTGGGCCTTGGAGCATTCGAAGGACTTTGGTTGGGAAACCTCTTCTTAAACCTTGGTTCACCTTGATCTTCAAACTTACCCTTAGATGAATTTCCCTCATCGGCCCTTGGCTTCTTCACCTCTCTATTCCTCTTTCTAAGCCTTGACTCTTCCACTTGTTGAGCATGTACCATCAACCTAGAGATATTCATGTTGTCGTGGAGCATTGCCGCTCAGCACTCTTCTTCAATAGCATCGGACACACCGGTGACAAAGCGACTCATTTCATTTCTTGGGTTAGAAACCAAAGAGGGAACATATTTGGACCACTTCATGATTTCAAGGAGTATTCTTGGACACTCCTACCTCCTTGGCGAAGATTGATGAATTCCTCAACTATGGCTTCTCTTTTCTCACGAGGGAAGAACAGATCAAGGAAAGCCTTCTTGAATACCTCCCAAGTTATGGGACCCTCCCTTGAAGGCCTATTGTCCTTCCATTGAGTGTACCATACTTGGGCCACGTCTTTCAATTGATACTTGGCCAACTCGGCCTTCTCATTAGAAGAAACTCCCATAGCCTCCACAATCTTATAAAGCTCCTCCAAGAACTATTGTGGGTCTTCATTCACTTTGGAACCCAAGAAGATAGGAGGGTTCATACTAGTAAAATCTCTCAATCGTAAGGCCATGGTACTCACACTGGTCTCCACCCAGGGTCTAGCTTCCCGGTTAGCTTATGTCGTCATGAGTTGAGTCAAATTATGAAGAACCGCCCTATCTCCACATTAGACATAGCCCCTTCATCAATAGGAGCCTGAGGATTTTGAGGAGCTTAAGGGTTTTGTGGAACATGAGGGGGAAACTCCTCATTCCCATTTTCCTCTCCAGCCCTCCTAGCAATAGTCCTTCTTGTATTCATAGCCTATAAGCACAAGAAAAGGATTAGAAGGAAAGACTTAACAGAACTAAGATTCTTGAGGCACGACCAATGAGTAATCAAGAACTGAAAATTCTTAAGCATCTTATAGCATCTCATTCATAAGTGTGGCGCGCTTCACACATATGAACGAGACTATACTCGACATGGTTTCATGAGACAACAAACCTAATATTATCCAATTAACCATATGCTTTGATACCAAGTTTGTCATGCCTCGAGAGTACCCCCTAGGCATAACACGGCATACTTGACCCCGAAGGGGTCTTATACGAGCCTTTAGCATATTTGTCATTGCATATAGACATTGAAACATATGGATATTTAAAAAACATTTCAACATCAATGTCATAGTGTTTCATAATTAAAAAAATAGAAAGTAGAATGTCTAGATATCATCTTCTCAATGAAACCATCTAAGTACTCATAAGAATCTCAAAATAGGGACCATATCCCTTTACAATGGCATTGTCTCAAAATGACAAGTACATAAGGAGCCTAACAGTCTATTACAATATAATGGACATAAGTGTCATAATATGTGTCCTCGGAACTTGAGGACATACCATAAAGTCTTGGAGAAAGTCTAAGTCCAATCTTGAGTCTCTTAGTAGCAGAATGACTTCGCAGAACCTACACTTACTAGAAAAAGGAAGAAATATGGGTTAGCACAATCAATTCTACTCAGTATGGAAGCCATGCAATTAAAACCACTTAAAACATGCATAAAAGGGACCTTTATATGAAAACATGCTATTTCAAGTTAAAAGCCATAATGCATATTCAAGGAACATTTAGCCAATCCACATTACAAGGTAAAGAGACATTCATGATCATAACAAGAAACCATAACCCATACCTTACATAATTGAATTCCATTTATATCATACCATCATAAGACACCACCCATGACCCTCCTTTCAAGTTTACTTGTGCAATGTACATATGAAGTCACGTACCCCCATATATACTAAGTAAAGCCATCAAGAAGACACAAGTGTAATCACATACATAATCAACATCATAATAGGTGAAACCAACCTTACCATCATTCATAAGCTGCCATCCATAGAGGACTCACACAACAACTCCTCAAAGAACCCACTTGTGCAATGCATAGGTAAAGTCCCATACCCTCACCTATACTAAGTAGTATCCCTCAAGTAGTCCTAGTTAAAGCTCATAGGTCATTTACATAAGTCATATTCATACATTTGATCATCTTCTTAAAAATATAGGGACATTAGCAATAACCGACATACACCATGTGAGCTTCATGGAATCCGGTGTTCTACTCCCACACCGAAAAGAGATTGTTCTACTTGCCAAGGTAGAACTAACATAATAGCATCTAGGTGGATCCACTAGCTAATACCTATGTGGGCAAACATAGTTATGGAACAAGGAGATGCTACTAGAAACCCGGACTTGCTAAACGTAGAAGGTTTTCGGCTCATGAGACAACATGTATGTTGGGAACCCGGACTTGCTAAATGTAAAAGGAACCTATATGGGAAACCGGACTTGTAAAACGTAAAAGCTTCCATCTCATATTCGTGTTCACTCGGTGCTAAGCACAATTCCCATTTTTTTAAGTAGTATTAGTCCTTTACTTACACATTAATTCAATAAGGAGTGCATTAGGTATTTAACCCATCATTCATCATATAGCTCACAAGTTCTAAGATTAGAATAACTTTTCACCGTAAAATCATCAACACAAAATAATGTTCATTCATAACATAGTCATATAATGTTCATGAGATTTACGTTCTATTCATCATACCAACACTACTGTAACCATAGCTTAACATTCATGTTCGTATCATAGCATACTTGTCAACACATAGGGTTGTAGGGAAGAGGAAACAGAACTCAATCACTACAATTCATAATCAAGTAGCACCTCCACCATAAACGGATCAACAATTCAATAAATGAACATTTCAATCAATTTGTCAACCTTCATTTATAGCCTTAAAGGATCACATCAAGATTCAACCTTAATTCATTGGTAGTGATTCATCATATAGAGCAACATCACAATACCATAACGAATTCCACAAGTACATATTAGATTCTCATCCTTCATTCTCCATTAAAGTCACACTAGGGTTTAAACTGAGAAAGAAGGGGAAATCATGGGTCTTGTGGGGATTTGTTCAAAAACCATCAACATGACATTAATTCATCCACAAATCATCGTATACAACCACAATCAATCATTATAATTCAATGAAAGAACATTTGTAAAGTGACCCACGAATTTGAGAGAAAACCTAAATTTTGGGGAGCTTTGGAATTCAATTTTTGATAGGGCCTCTTGGAGAAAAGTTCCCAAGAGTGAAGAGAAACCATACCTTAGTTGATTCCTTGAGAATCAATGGATAAACTTCAAGCAATTAGAGAAAGAACCTTGAAACCCTAGCTCCAATGTATTCTTCTTCTTCTTCTAAGGTTTTTAGAGAGAGAGTTTAGAGAGAAGTGGGAGAGTTTTGATTTCAATTGGGTGTTGAGTATAATGACCAAACCTTATGAATTTAGACTTAAAAACCATTATATAAATAACCTCTAAAATACCAAAAACACCCCTACTTAATTTGGACTAAAAAGGAAAAGTCCCAAAACTCTTCATTTAAATGGTCCCCGTCAGGGACCACGGCCACCATTCTTGGATCGTGAAAGTGCACCACGGGCCATGGTGTTGCCCGTGGTGTTGGAGGCAGTAGGTCCCCTTTCATGCACAAGCTAGAACTTAGCCAAGGCAAGACCACGGAGCCTTCCACAATCCGTGGTGAGGACCACGGTCCGTGGTGATAGCATTGGTCATGACTTGGCCTTGGAGGCAAGGCCTACAAGCCTTGGTGCCAAGTGACCTTCAAGATCCACTCCTCTCATTCATCAAATGCACCACGTCCCGTAGTGGTGCTCGTGGTGCCTTGGGCAGTAGCTACCCTAACAACTCCCATCTCCCTAAAAGCTAAGGGAGCTCCACGCCCATCTTCACGAGTCATGAAGTGGACCACGACTCGTGGTCCCTATCGTGAAGGGTGAGGCAGTGTCTTGGACACTTGGAGGTCCCTCTCCCTTGGCCAAGGAAACTCCACGAAGCCTCCCACTTTCCCGTGGTCATGACCACGAGCCGTGGTGATGGTCGTGGAGCTTAAGGCAGTAGTTCCGAGTTTGGGGCAGCCTTGGCCTTTGGCCTTGGCTTGCCCCTTTTTCTTGGCACTCCTCCCTTAGGCCTTAACTCATAGACCACCATAGTACACTTATATGGTCTATTAGCTTAGGGGAATTCATTTTATACCTCATTGACATTATGTTTAGGCTCTAGTTCAACCTACGAATTGTCCGGTTGTTCCAGGGTTGGGCATCCTTGGAATATACTATTTTCCCTTTCAAGTAATTTAACTTAGTGTTTAGTCGATACGCCTTAGTTTAGGTTGATCCCTAGCTTTTTTTTGTCATTTTTGAATCCGTAGAATTCTTCTATGTGGCGTGAAACTTTGAATTATAAGCATTTGTTTGGTTTGTATGAATGTGTGCCTTTTTAGTTATTTTTGTGCTTTTATCACTTCTTTATGATCCGTTTGTTGTCCTAGGCCTTAGACTTGGACTAGTTGTAGTTCTAGGTTAGTACGATTGTTCTTGTTACGCATTCATGTGCATGACATCTACATTTGGGTTTTTTTACTTGGAAGTGAGAGAAAAGATGTATTTAAAAAAATTCTATGATTTTCACTTGTTTGAACTCCAAGGGTGTGTGTTATCATTTTTACTTGGGGGAAGCATGGAATTTTAAGGGAAATGTACACTTTTTGAGGTTCTGTGTCTTTAAAAAGACAATACTTCAAACCTTTTGATTTCATGGTCGAGGCCCGAGTTCAAGGCAAATACTTGATTGTTATAAAGTTTTGGATAAAAAGGAATTTTACCTTTGCCGATAAGCTCGAGGTGATACTCTGACGCGGCCCATAGATTTAATTTTGAGCTATATTTGTCTTGCATTCCATCCATTGACAAGTCTAAGGTATCATTCCGGGCGGCTCAAGGATTTTGTCGGGCTTCTACTTTTATGCATTGGACACATTGGATTGAATCATCTTGTTTATCTGTGTGGTTATGATGACCTTGTATATGGGTGCTACTTATTTATTATTAGTATTATTTCTACTATACTTAGTGGTTGGTTATCTATCTTTAATATTTATTAAACCTGTAGCATTAGCACTATACTACTTTTTATTATATGTATGTGATTTTTCTAAGCTCGGTTTCCCTATGAGGTCTACCGAGTACCCTATGTTTTGGTACTCATACTACACTTCTATATCATTTTCTAATGCAGCTCTTATTATGAGCCACCCTCATTGAGCATTAAATCTCTTATGGCCATTGTAGACTTAGATTGTGGTGAGCTCTTAGTGTTCGGAGATTGCAGCTTTCGTTATTTTGTTAAAAGAACTCTGTATTTTGGATTTATATTAGACAAACTATGTGTATATAGCCTTTTTGTACTTAGACATTCTTGTACCGGTGATATCAGGTCTGGGTTGGCTTTCCTCTGTATAGTTTTATCTTTCTTGGTCAACTTTGGCCCTATTTTGTATATTTTGTTTCATATTTACATATTAATGTTATGGGCCCTACTCTATATATATATATATATATATATATATATAATCTTTCTCTTATTTCTTTATAGTTTCTTATTGTCTTCCGTTTTAGGTTTTGTCTTGCCTACTAGGGGACTTATAGTAGACACCATAATGGCTTGATTTTGGTTCGTGATAGTGTGGTATTAAAGCTCTAGGTTCACCAGTCTTACAAGTATAAGAGGAAGTGCTTATTAGATTCATGTGAATCAGTACGATAACATCACTATCCTCTGATGGACAGTGTCATGTACATGTGTAAAATCAGCTCGGTGTATCAAGATTTGTTGGATGATGACGAGGCCATAGTCGATGATGTTGCTGATGATGATGACGAGGAGTTGGATAATATTGGTACATATCTCATGGCGGTAGATTGAGCCACGAATGCAGCAGATAAAAATGTTAAGGATGAGGCCTAGGGAGTTATTTCCATCACTCTTTACTTCTGTTTTGAATTGTAGCACCAGAGGCAGTACTTTGTTTAAGTATGGGGTGAGATATTTTTTTAGGATGGGTTCCTCAAAGAAAAAATCAATTTTTTCTTGAGGGTAGTCCCATGGAACTGAATAGATTTTTTTGTATCTTATTAGGTGAGTCGTTGTAGAAGTTACTATTCCCGATGATTGATGGATGACAACCATCTTAAAGGAAAATTATTCATAGTGGGTAGTGTGGGAAACCTGACCTTTGGTACTTTGAAACCCCGCTTGGAAGTTAGCTAGACGTCATGGGTAGTTCATCTTTAAATATGTAGAAAAAAGAACTCTTGAGAGACACATAGGTTATTAATTGGAGTCCAAAAAGAAAAAAAGGCTTAATTGTGTATATGCGCTTAATATATTTGTGTGTGAGCATGCGATGTTTGTATCCCTGTATGTGTGTCATGCTACCATGTGCGGTGAGTTTTTATTTATTTCTTTCATAGAATAGCATCTAGAACTTCCCCATTTGTATTGTGACAAATCGACTGGCATGAAATATTGGATCATGATTTAGGCATTTCCTTTAATAACAAATTCAATTCTATGGTGATGCCACCCTTAAATTATCCCTAGTGAAGCCTTCTTTGAGCTTTGTAGCCTGTTTCTTTTTTAGCCACATGATGACCATAATCCTATTTTGATATCCTATCTCAATTCGATCCAAACAATGATCCTTAATGCACTATGTATTGAAGAAAGGGTTGAATAAAAGACAGAGTCACTGGAAAGGGAAAAGGCGAGTGCAGTAAAGGAGTGAGTTGGTGAAAGGAGCTCATAAATTAAAGTGCCAATTGATTGCTTCGTGATACGTCCAAACTTACACTTCAAATAAGAAGTGTAAATGGTCGTTGTCAATTTACAGAACTCAACTAGAGTTGAGGTCGATTCCACAGAGAATTTCTTTATAGATAAGGTTTCACTGTCGCGTTTACTCGAATGTCGTTATTTTTTCCTAAACAAACAACAATGGAAAGTAAATTGGGTTTTGTTGAAATGTTCTTATTACCAACACTTGCAGTCAAAATTCAGATTCATAGTTAACAAACAATCTCGTTGTAAAGTTGATTCAGTTAATTTAAAGAAAACAAGTTTGTGTTCACTATGACATTAGTTCTAATGCTCTCCCGTAATTTGAGTGTCAGGCAAATCAATGTTTACAGAACCTTTGTGAGTTGAATTTATCTAATGCTTCTCAGCCTTATCAGATAATGTTCACTCATATTCTCTCGAACTTAAAGTGTTATCAACATTGAACCTCGCTTACATTGATATGGTGTTAAAGATCTCTTCACTCGAACTCCAACTTTAACTCCAATTTGTTAACTTAGTTCATCTTTTTCCTAAATGGTATGTTTTCTCGAACAAACACCAGATACAGGCTTGTCTAATGCGTGCACTCAATGACTAAAATGATAATGAAAGCTGTAAACTACAGTTTGTAAACAAAGACTGCCTTTTACTTGTTTTACGAAATTGTAACTAAGATATCGTCATAGATCCCACACCCCAAGTCGTGGTATTTAGCAACTTATGTTTTCACGTAAAGAATCAGTAATGGAGAATGAAAACATGTTAGGCAATACTTACAAAAATAATTGGTAAATCAACAACCACTTTTATAATCTGATAATCGAAATCCAAACTTCAAACTGATAACAATAATCCGAATCCAAAATCCAAAACTAAGAGTAATATCTGTTCTCCTTCGTAAAACATCAGATAATCAATAATCATTCAAAAAAGACCTAATAAGTTTAAACTAATTGTTTTTAAAACAGAGCCCTACTCGAAGTAGGATTGAAATTCGGGTATTCCACGGACGGTTCTACGACCCGTCAAGGGCTTCACGGTCCGTGAAGCCCTTCGTGATCTTTACTTGGACTTTCCTAACTTGGGTCATCCATGCTTGCACAATGGGAATTGCACCACTGACCGTTAAAGAAAACACGGTCCATCTGAGTGTCTGTGGTCTTCACTTGGAACTCCCAAAGTTTGGGTCCTAAATGCCACCATTCTGGAAATTGCACCACGGACAACACCACAATCCATGGTATTGACCACGGTCCGTAAAGGTGCCCGTGGTCTTCACTTGATCACTTCCCATTTAAAATTCTCCTTGCCCATCTACTGGTTCATCTTCACGACTAGCACTACAGACCGTTGTAAGGACCACGGTCCGTGAGGTTGGCCGTGATCTTTACTTGGTCCACTCCACTCTTACTCTTCCAAGGCCTCCACACTGGTTCACCTTCACAACTGGCACCACGGACCGTGATAAGGACCACGACCCGTCTAGGTGCTCGTGGTCTTCAGTTGATCATTTTCTGCATTTTTCTTTCAGATTTCCCCACAAACCAGAATCTGTCTACACAATCAACAAACACATCAAATCATACAAAAACACACTCAATTCTCGTATTAATCCTTAGATTTCAAGCATCAAATGTGCCACAATTTCACGGCACATCAACACCCTCAACTTAGAACCCTTACTTGTCCTCAAGTGATGAGAAAACAGTACAATCAGCCCTCAAAATCTTTTCAAACTTTTGACACTACGCAGCAACTATTTCACACACAATTTGCATCCCAGAACCCTGAGTCTAACATGTAAGCATCAATACATGACATTTCATTACTCACAGTCGATCATGCTTATGTCTGTGAATTAGTAACTCACACGATCTACTTTCAAATGCAATCACTGTGTCCTCACACCAAAGAAGTCCCTTGCTCATAATAATTGGGACTGAGTACTACGCTCACACTCTCAAAGAACTTCTAACACTAACAACAAACTACCATAGGCTTTCCCTCACTTTCTACGCTCTATCTTTCAAACACCCAGAATAGGATCATTGTGGACTGTAATGGCTTGTAACATAGGCTCGGGGCTAGGGAATGGATATTTGGTTTAGTGAGTGACTAATCCCTTGGTTTTCCAAAGTTTCATTTTCACACAACTCTTTTCTGAGCGATTCCCTCTTTTTCTTTATTTCAGCATATCCCAGTAGCCATTGTTTTCTTTTTCTTCACACTTTTTATGTTTTCTCTTTCTTTTTTTTTCTTTTTTTTTAATATACTCAGCTTACTGGTTGAACCTTCTTTTTCGCTTCTTCTTTCTATTCGGATTGCAATCACTCTCAACTTAGGCTTTTGGCCTGAGTTGTGACATCCTATCTTCGGAAAACCAAGGATATGATACATATATTGGGTAAGAACAAAGACTAAATTTTTGGCTCAAATATGGGTTCAAGTGATAAGCTTTTCATTTGGTTGTTTTTATTTTTGGCTTTTTTTTTACTGACTTAACAAAAATGGCCTACTGATCCTTTCCTATCCGGTTATTCTCAGATTCAAGCAAGACTACTCGGGAAAGTTCTAGTTTATGCTCCTAATGTTAGACTTCAATTAAAACTTCCGCTCTCATGACACAAGACTGCATTGTTCAGTTTCTTGGTTCACCAATTAATCAATAAAACTAGCAATGTTCAACAAGTCAGTATCTAAAATGTCATATGAAGATCCTAACAGTCAAACTCAGATTCATGTTTCTCATTTTTCACAAACTAATTGTTGCACTGTTTAACACACAGAATCTGCACACTCATTCACACAGAGTCAACCTCTATTTTTAACAGTTATGGAAGGTTTCTCACCACCCCTTCCCCAAAAGAAAGGACTTTTCCCTCAAAGTCAATACAAAACAATAAAACAGATAGGGCTATGAGGAGGGGTCATACCTACGGTGCTCTAGGCGGCGGTCTCCGGATCAGCATCGGCACCCTTTTCAATTGGTGCACTCTCAGAACTCGGTACTTGATCAGGATGGGCCTCATTTGTCGGGGCAGGTGCCCCGCTACCAGAAACTCCAACTAAGGATGCATCTCTCTATTTTTATGCCAAAGCTTCCTTTTCTCGAGCTTCCCTCCTTGATGTTCGACGAGCTCTGTTTTCTTGCCTTTTTGCCTCTCTGACTGGGTCAATAGAGGTCTCCTCATCAAGTTCTCCAGCTTTCTGTTTTCTCTTGCCAGACTTAGTTGTGGGAAGTTCTCTCTAAAGATCATCAAAAGATTGGGTGGATGGTGCCTGATTGAGCATTTGCATTAAAGAGTTTGGCATTACTGGAGTGGGTACATGGACGGGCTGTTCAGCCAGTTTAGCAATCTGAGATCTCATCTCGGCCAACTGTGATTTGAACTCATCATTCTCTCCTGAATCGGCAGCCTGGAATCGATCTTGGACCAGATTCTCTAAACCATCCAACCTATTTTTTAAGACAGCCAGCTCCGTCTGCATTTCATCTTTTATCTCTTTTTTCACTGCTAACACCTTGTTTCAATCAACTGGGGCATCCGTAGTACAATATGGTATGCTAGTGTCTTTGTTTGGCGTTGATCTGCAACCAATTTCTCAAGAAAAAGCATCGGAATCGTAATAAAAGTACCTGATGCCTGGGAGGCTGAGGGTGGAGGTGGTGGTGCCTCTGTGAAAGGTTGTGACGACTCTTCCTGCTCTGGTTCTCTTCCTTCCTGTGGTATTTCGAGTGGGACATGAGGAACGACAGCTAAAGTACCCACAGCTGTAGACTTTGCGCCAAAGATATGGTTCGTGAAATCCTTGATTTTAGACACCTGGGTGAGTCGAAATGCGTCAAGACATCTGTCAATCAATCTGTTTGGGGCAATCTCTGCTTGTCTGCACAATTTCCCTATTAGACAGGGAAATGGCAAGCCGGCTTTCTCATTCAAAGCTCTGTTTTGCATCTCGGTAGCTATGATGCACCCTACATTGACTGGGTAACCAGCTTTGAGGCAAGCTACAAAAGATGCTAAAGATGGAGACAAAGTGTTGTCGTTTCCTGTAGGTCGCAATTGATCTCGCACAATAGCCCACCATACCTTGGTTGGAAATGATAGTGATGCTTTTGGAATCAGTGTTGGCATTGTAGTGACCCAAACTATATTCTCGCCATCTATAGCAATCTGTTTTGCAATCCAGCGTAACACTGTCTCCCGAGAACTCTGACTCTCCATAGTCGTGGCACTAGTAACCTCATGATGTTTTCCTTCGAAAAGGTCAACTGAAGCCGGTGCAGAGTACTCAGGTCCATGCAATATCCTGTTAATAGTGGCTTCTGAGATATCCACTGATTTTCCCCGAACTGCAATAGAATTGAGTGGACCCCATGTGATAGCAATGTCTTTCTAACCACGCTTTGTAGTCTCAGTGTCTGCAGCAAAATTCATCAGTGTGGCTGCATACGAGGAGTAGAACTCCTTAGTCAGGTGGCAGGAGTATTCCCCAGGTGCATTGTCCATCCAGCCAAAATGATAAACTTGAAAAGTCTGATATATGTTCGGGAATACCTTAATGTCAGCCACCACCACTCTAGTCTCTGGCATGATTGCCCGCCTCTTGAAACTGCCAGTCTTAGTCATAATCCCATTGTCGAAGAAATCTTCGGATTGGTTCAAGTCCACATGGCCCGAAAACAGGCAATCAACTGGGGTCGCAACGAAGGATTAGGTTCTTGAGCGTTCACATATATCACCGTTGTATCATCATCGGTGATCTTTACATCATCCACTATAGCAGTTGTGTCCTCTCGTTCTCCTATTTCAACTCCTGTATTTGCCACAGGTGGAGAGGTGTCCGTATCGTTCTGAGAGCCGCTTTCAGATTTCGCACTACCCCCTGAGATATCAATAGATTAACTACCAGTAGCAGCATCAGATTGATTTCCCGAGTCCTCCCCATTTCCAAAACTACCACCTCTCTCTTCAGACTGAAGAGGAGAGTTCTAGAGGATCGCTCTTCTGGCATGTGATCTAGTGGCCCGAGGCGAGTTATCTTCATGTGTAACATTTATTTGCACCTCAGACCCGCTCTCTTCGGAGTCTCCATGACCTTCTGATTGCGAAGCGGTGACGGGGGCAGGTTTGTTAGCGTTCTTCCTTCTGGGACCTATTGTCTTTTTCCCTCAATTACACTATTGTAGCTCCCCACTACGGTTTTGATGCCACTTTACACCTCCATGATTATAATACCTCAACATGGCACGTAATAAATCCCATTAACAAACAAAATCGTCATAAGCAATTTAAACACCTAATAATTTACCCCCTATCATACTATCCACAGATAAACAACAATCCAAAACCACCCAACTCATTTACCTCACAATAGTTCAATACAACTATGTTAGTTCACTCCTACACCGACATAAATCATCTCAATTAAAGTATTTAGGACTAATTTAACCAAAGAACTTACTTGCAAAGTAGAAACGACAATTGTAGACCAAACTTGGGGAAGTAGCAGCCTAGAAGGTGACTCTTGGGGAGTGTTTAGAATTAGGGCGTAGATTATGGTGATGAATTTGGGATCGATTTGTTCTGGGAATTGCTTTTAATCTTTAAGGACCGTTATGGGAGGGAAAAGAGGAAGAAAAAAACTAACCGTTATTGCGCTTGGAAACAATTATAAACGTGCGGGTAAGGTCAGATCTGGTAGAACTGGGTTGTAGACCACGGACTGTGAAAGTGCCCGTGAAGGGCACTACGGTCCATGAGACTGTCCGTGGACCTGACTTGGGACGATAAACTTACCTGAGGCAGACAAAGAACCGTGAAGTTGCCCGTGAAAGGAACCACGGTCCGTGCAACTTCCCGTGATGTTGACTTGGAAACTTGGTATTCATACCTGAGGTTCATGAGAGGTTAGAAGGTCTGTACAAGCTCTGACGGACCGTGAACCTTTTTCACGCACTTTCCAGTAGCCTTTTCAAGTTGTTCCTCAAGTTGACGGACCGTGAAGTTGCCCGTGAAGGGCACCACGGTCCGTGAGACTGCCCGTGAAAGTCAGTCTGTATCAGGTTCTGCATTTTGTCACCTAATCTCTCCTGCAAACATCAGCACATAGTGACTCTATAAAAACCAAGGAAAATAAGGAAAAAGGGAAAATACCTAATACAATTACATCTTGGGTTACCTCTCAAGCAGCGCACAATTTAACGGCGCGGCGCGATGCAGGTTACTTGATAACTCAGACTTCACCAACTTTGCATTCCTCGACAATCTTCACATCCTCAGGGACACCCAGATATGCATTGATTCTCTAGCCATTAACATTAAACCTCTCTCCTTTATCATTCTGTAGCTCAATAGCACCAGATTGAAACACTTGTGTGACCTTAAAAGGTCCAGACCATTTGGACCTCAATTTTCCTGGAAAGAGACGCAGGCTGGAGTTGAAGAGTAACACCAAATCACCAGGAGTGAAGCTTCTTTTCTCAATATGCTTTTCATGATATAGCTTCATCCTCTCTTTATACAGTGTTGATATCTCATAAGCTCTCAGACGGAACTCATCCATTCCATTAATCTGATCCAACCTCAGGTTTGCAGTTTCGCTCCAATTGAGGTTTAGTTTCTTCAATGCCCAGAGTGCCTGATGCTCAAGCTCAACTGGCAAATGACATCCCTTTCCAAACAACAATTGGTATGGAGATATACCAATAGGTTTCTTGAAATTTGTCTGATATGCCCATAGAGCATCATCCAGCTTCCTTGCCCAATCTGTCTGGTTGGCATTAACTGTCTTTGCCAAGATTGCTTTAATTTCCTTGTTGGAGACCTCCACTTCTCCACTGGTCTATGGGTGATTAGGTGTTTCCACCTTGTGTTGTTTTACCCCCATACTTGGTCAAAAGCGCACTGAACACCTTGTTGCAGAAGTGAGAACCACCATCACTGATAATGGCTCTAGGTGTTCCAAACCTTGAGAAGATGTTATTTTTCAGGAAACCAGCAACACTCTTTCCATCGTTCTCTAGTAACGCAATAGCTTCAACCCATTTGGACACATAGTCCACTGCAACTAGTATATATTTATCCCCATATGAACTCACAAAGGGGCCCAGAAAATCAATACCCCACACATCAAACAATTCCACCTCCAGAATAGGTGTCATGGGTAATTCATAGCACCGAGAGATAGCTCCTTGCCGCTGGCATACATCACAGCTCCTTACTATGTCCACTGCATCTTGATGAATTCTGGGCCAGTAGTACCCACACTAAAGTATCTTGTGGGCTGTTCGAGCACCACCATGATGACCACCAACTGGAGATGAGTGACAGGCCTCTAAAATGTGCAACATTTCGGTTTCTGGAACACATCGCCTAATTATGTTGTCAGCACACACCTTGTACAGATATGGTTCATCCCAAAATTACTTTTCTACATCATGCAGGAACCTTTTCCTTTGCTGATATCTCAGCCCCTCAAGCATCAAATCACTAACAAGAAAATTAGCATAGTCAGCAAACCAAGGAATAAGGTCAAGAGAAGCAGCTAATACCTGCTCATCCGAGAATGTGTCATCTATCTCGAGCTCAATGTCTTCCTTCTTTTCAGCCTCCAACCTAGACAAGTGATCAGCTACCTGATTCTCACAACCTCTCATGTCCTTCACTTCGAAGTTAAACTCTTGGAGAAGCAACACCCATCGCAACAGCCTAGGCTTTACATCTTTCTTTGCCATGAGATATCTCAAGGCAGCATGGTCTGTATGAATTATCACCTCAGTACCCAGCAGGTAAGCTCTGAACTTTTCAAATGCATACAGTACAACCAATAGTTCTTGCTAAGTGACTTTGTAGTTTCGTTGTGCCCCATTTAGCGACATACTAGCATAGTAAATCGGACGGAACATCTTGTTGCGCTTCTGTCCCAACAAAACTTCTAACGCGGTCCCGCTAGCATCACACATCACCTCAAATGTCTCCGCCCAGTCTGAGCCAATAATCACTGGTGCTGAAATCAGCTTTTCTTTTAGGCATTCAAAAGCTTTGAGACATGCCTCATCGAAGAAAAATTTCACCTCATTCTCCAAAAGCTTGCACATGGGGTGTGCAATTTTGGAGAAATCTTTGATGAAACGCCTATAGAATCTGATGTGTCCCAGGAAGCTTCGAACACCCTTCAAACAGATCGGCGAAGGTATTTCGTAACTAAGATATCGTCATAGATCCCACACCCCCAGTCGTGGTATTTAGCCACTCATGTTTTCACGTAAAGAATAAGTAATGGAGAATGAAAACATGTTAAGCAATACTTACGAAAATAATTTGTAAATCAACAACCACTTTGATAATCTGATCATCGAAATCCAAACTTCAAACTAATAACAATAATTCGAATCCAAAACTAAGAGTAATATCGTGTTCTCCTTTGTAAAACGTCAGATAATCAATAATCATTCAAAAACAACCTAATAAGTTTAAACTAATTGTTTTTAAAACAGAGTCCTACTCGAAGTAAGATTGAAATTTGGGTACTCCACGGACGGTTCTACGACCTGTCAAGGGCTTCACGGTCCGTGAAGCCCTTCGTGATCTTTACTTGGACTTTCCTAACTTTGGTCGTCCATGCTTGTACACTGGGAATTGCACCTCGATCAACACCATGGACCGTTAAAGAGACCACGGTCCATCTGAGTGTCTGTGGTCTTCACTTGTAACTCCCAAAGTTTGGGTCCTCAATACCACCATTCTGGAAATTGCACCAAGGACAACACCACGATCCGTGGTACTAACCACAGTCTGTAAAGGTGCCCGTGGTCTTCACTTGGTCACTTCCCATTTAAACTTCTCCTGGCCCATCTACTGGTTCATCTTCACGATTGGCACCACGGACCATTGTAAGGACCACGGTCCGTGAGGTTGGCCGTGATCTTTACTTGGTCCACTCCACTCTTACTCTTCCAAGGCCTCCACACTGGTTCACCTTCACGACTGGCACCACGGACTGTGATAAGGACCATGATCCGTCTAGGTGCTCTTGGTCTTCAGTTGATTATTTTCTGCCTTTTTCTTTCAGTTTCCCCCACAAACCAGAATCTGTCTACACAATCAACAAACACATCAAATCATACAAAAACACACTCAATTCTCGTATTAATCCTTATTTTTCAAGCATCAAATGTGCCACGATTTCGTGGCACTTCACTACGTATGAAAAAAGAAACTAATAAAAGAAGAAGAGAACAAAAAAAGTGTGATGATTAATAAAATAAATAAAAAGATATGCTAGCAAGTGCTTGAGTGCCAAAAGGCATAAACCGAAAAGATAAAAATAGAAGTTCAAAAGGTGTGAGCAAAGGAGAGACGTAAGGGTAAAAGAGGGAAAATGGTGAAGTAGTGTTTTATTAAACAAGTGCATTAGAGATGAAACTCACTATGTATCTGAAAGTATGATCCCTGTCTCCAAGCCGACATTACAACCAAATAAAATCCTTTTGATGCCATGATAGAATGCATTTGTCAATGTCATTATACACTAAGGGCAGGCCAATGGCATGTTGTGACATGTAGAAACATATCTTGTGAGACTGAATGCTTATAGTCTAAAAACATTGTCCCTTTGAATTTGAATACTTGTGAAGCAAAAGTGTAATGAGGTAAGGGTTTACCAAAATAGTGAGGGCGAACATGATGCATGATGGGCTTATTGTAGTTTTCTTTGTGAATTTATGATCACAGTGGCCTAGTAGATTTATAAGGATTCCTTTATTGAGGTTTTGGTTATCTTCTGGAGTGGCTTGGTTCTGAAAATTGGTGTGTATGAATGCATGAGAGGTGAACTACAAAACTGATTAAAAGAGTTTGGTTGATGGAAGTGTGGGTGGATAGGTCATTCAGTATAAAAAGTAAAATGATAGCAAGTGTGTAGAAATTTGTTCGAGGACGAATAAAGCTACAAGTGTGGGGTGGTGATCTTAGGCCTATTTATATACCCATTTACTAGAATTTCCCGCATGCATCTTTATTTTTAAGAGGATTCTTTATTCTAATTATTGCGTGTTTATAGGTATTGCGATGACTATCCACTAAGATGTATGATTAGTAAATGCAGGGAATTCAAAGGGAAATCAAGCACTTGGGAGATAAAGTAGAGGAGGAAAGCATGGACGCAATTTAGAGGAGCACATGAAAGAATACACAAAAGGAAATCTGGTCTGGGGCACTGCAGGCATGCCACCTCAAAACCCAAAACAATAGATCTTCAGGACAAGCACAAGCTTGGTTTGGACCTACGGTCTGTAGAACATCCTATGGACTTTACAGGTTAACCGTAGAAAATTTTAGAAACCTTTTATTTGGACCAACTTTTGACGGGACTTGTCTACGGCTCATAGGTCTTTCTACGACCCATAGACACACACCGTAGAAACCAATCTTGACCCTCAAAATTTCACGAAGTGTAGGGCCTACCTATGACTTATACAAAGATGATGGGCCATCCTTATGTACTGTAAAAGGGGTATATGGACTTGATTTTAGAAAAACTATTATCCCTCTTCCTACGGTTGCTATCTACGGCTCCTAGAAGATACTATGGTCCGTACATGGGACCCATAGACACGACCTGCGACCCAAAAACTCCTTTTTTCTTTTCTAAACTCTAAGGTGTTACAATGTCTCTCCCCCCCCCCCACCCTTGGGAACATTCTTCCTTGAATGGAACTCAAGGCAAGGCAAAGAGGGTATGGGAAGAGATCTAACAGCCCTACAAGAATGCAACTTCATCAAAAGCACACAGTCAAGGAAGAATATCAACTCCAAGCGAAAACATATTCAAAATGTCATTTCATAAGGCATACATGCAAATCACACTCATAATTATGAAGTAATCAATCAAGCTAACTCATTTTCTAAAAAATCAATTTTTCATGAGCATGCATGCATGAGGAAACATGAAAACCCTGAGACATATGAAACAAAAAGGATGAACAATGAGGAGCTAAATACCTCAAGCTAGAGTAGGATCGAAGAGAAACAAATGGAGATAACGGGACATCATATCGGCCTCTGCCTCCCACGTAGCACCCTCAACTCTTTGATTCCTCTATAAGACTCTTACGGATTCAACTTACTTATTTCTCTATTTCTTAACTTGTCAGTCCGAAATCTCAACCGGAACTTCTTCATAACAATGACTCTCCTTTATACCAAGACTAGGGATGGGCATAAAATACAGAAAACTGAATTACCAAACCAAACCAAACCAAAAATTTTGGTTATTTTGTAATTGGTAATCCGGTATTTTGTATGGTATTCGGGAGTAAAATTTTAGAATTATGGTATTCAGGTTTGGGTTTGGTATGAAACATTAGTACCATTTGGTATTCGGTATTTCACTAATAACAAATTATTTACTTAATGAAGGTCATATATCAACAGATCCATTACTCATTAGTACAAGTCCAAGGAAAAAGTTGAAGAATAATCATGAATAATCCAAATACATGTCTTTTAGTTGTATCAATTTGTTTTTCTTGATGTCTTCTTACTTGTTCATCTTTTATTATATCATACGTACACATAAAAAATAGAAATGATTAGAGAAATACATGTCTTTTAGTTGTATCAATTTGTTTTTCTTGATGTCTTCTTACTTGTTGATCTTTTATTATATCATGCGTCCACATAAAAAAATAGAAATTATTAGAGAAATAGTATTAACTTTGTAATACAATTGGCTATAACTTCAATACGGTATTACCAAATACCGTACCAAACCAAAGTTTAATCTACCGTTTCCCGAATTACCAAACCAAAATCTTAAAATTTTGTATTTGGTATCTACTTTTAACTACCAATTACCGAATTACCAAACCCAAAATTTGAGAGACCCAAACCAAATACCGAATTCCCACCCCTAACCAAGACTCTCCAATGGTACGTTAGATGTTGACCACCAACACATTTCTTCAACAAAGACACACGGAAAACCAGATGCATCGATGCTAATCCATTAGGAAAATCATGTTCATTAGTAACTTTGCCAATACACCTCAAAATCTTATAGGCCCATATAACAAGGGCTAAACTTTCCTTTCTTCCCAAATCTCATCACACCCTTAATGGGTGAAATTTTAAAGTAGACCCAATCATTTATATCAAACTCAAGATATCTCCTTCTAACATTTGCATAAGACTTTTGTCGACTTTGAGCCATTTTCAACCTTTCTCTAATAAGACAAACTTTTTTCATAGCCTCATGTACTAGTTCGGGACCTATCAAAGTAATGCCACCTACTTCAAACCAGCCTATGAGAGATCTAGAACTCCTACCATAAAGAGCCTCAAATGGAGCCATGCCAATGCTTGAACGATAGTTATTATTGTAAGCAAACTCAATCAAAGGCAAATGATCATCCCAATTACCCTCGAAGTCAATCACACAAGCTATATTTTCCAATGTTTCGATAGTACGCTCCGCTTGCCCATCGATTTGAGGATCAAAGGTCAAGCTTGACACAACTACCAAGTCTTTTCTAGAAAGACTTCCAAAATTGTGAGTTAAATTGGGTACCACGATCAGAGATAATGGATAGGGGCACGCCATGCAATCTAACCATCTCTCTTATATACAACTTGGGATAGTCCTCCGCTGAATAGGAAACCTTAATGTGAATGAAATGGGCCGACTTCATCATATGATCTACAATAACCCAAATCGAGTCATGTTGTCATCGAGTGTAGGGTAAAGCAACAATAAAGTTCATATTTACTTCATCCCACTTCCAAGTAGGAATACAAATATCTTGAGACAAACTTCCCGACTTTTGATGCTCAACTTTCACTTGTTGATAATTAGGACACTTAGCCTCAAATTCTACAATATCCTTTTTCACCCTCCATTCTACCAATAGACCTAACGCAAGTCACAGTACATCTTGGTGGCTCCGGAGTGAATGGAACATCGAGAACCTTCTATAATAACAATTCAAACCCAAGAAACTTCGAATATCCAAAGGGGATAGAGGGTCTAGGCCAACTCCTAATTGCATTTATCTTCTTAGAATCTACCTCGATACCCTTACCGAAAACAATGTGACCAAGAAAACCATGGATCTCAACTAAAACTCGCATTTACTATACTTTTCAAATAATTGTTGGTCCTTGAGGATTTGCAACACAATCCTCAAATAATTGACATGCTCATCCTCGCTCGTTGAGTAAATCAAGATGTCATCGATAAACATGATCACAAATATATCAAGATATTGTCTAAGCACTCTATTCATCAAGTTCATTAATGCGGCTGGAGAATTACTCAAACCAAACGATATTACCAAAAACTCATAATGGCCATACCGAGTTCGAAAAGTCGTCTTCAGAATGTGATCTTCTTTAACCCCTCAATTAGTGATAACCCAACCAGAGGTCAATCTTAGAGAAGTAACTCTCTCATTGAAGTTGATCAAACAAATCATCTATCATTGAAAGAGGATACTTATTCTTAATGGTAACCTTGTTTAATTGCTAATAGTTAATACACATACGAAGTGAACCATATTTCTATCAAACAAACAAAAGTAGAGCACCCCATTGAGAGATACTCGATCAGATAAAACCCTTCTCCAACAAGACTTTCAATTGCTCATTTAATTCCATAATTTCTGTTGGATCCATACGATACAAAGGAATAGAGATAGGTTACATGTCAGGGAGAAGATCAATATCGAAGTCTACTTCCATTTCGGGAGGAACGCCTGGTAGATCATCAGGAAACATTTCTGGAAACTCATTTACAACGGGGACTGACTCAAGGATAGGGGTTTCGGAATCCATATGCCTAACCCAAACAAGATGATATAAGAAATCCTTAGAAATCTTTTTTCTAGCTTCAAGACAAGAAAATAATTGACCCTTAGGCGTATAATTCCCCCATTTACACTCTAGGATTTGCTCATCTAGGAATTGAAACTTGACCACTCAGGTTCTACAATAAAAAGAGGCATAAAAAGAGTGGAGCCAATCCATACAAAGAATAACATTGAAATCTAACATATCAAACTCTACTAGATCAACCTGAGTGACTCTATGGGATAAGGAGATAGGACAACTTCTATAGACTCTCTTAGCCACAATGGATTCACCAATAGGTCTAGAGATGGGAAAAGGGGTCTATCAACACATCCAGAAGAACATCAAATCTCATAGCCACATATGGCTTCACAAAAGACAAAGTAGCACCGCGATCTAGCAAAGCATAAACATCAAGGTGAAAGACTTTCAATATACCAGTATCAATATCAGGAAAATATTTTGCTCGTGATGATTTTGAAGTGAATAGAATAGGTTTTTCTTTAGAGCACTTGAACTCGAACCGCTAGGCAGAGCTTGCCTACCATCATTTTGCTTGTCAATTCTAGATGGAATATCTCTCAAGTAATGACCACTTTTACCACAACCAAAGAAATTATCTGCACCCGCCAAGCATTTTCTAGATGACTCTTACGCCATTTTTAGCATGTGGGAATCGAACATCCATTTCCTCCTTGAGGCTTAGAGTTAGACACCCTTTCTTTGTTGAACTTAGGAGCTTGAGAATTGGAGGAACCTTGACTGGAAAACCTTTGTCAAAACCTAAAAATAACATGTCCATCAGTTCTTTAATGTGAAAGGTCACCATCACAGGTCTTTTCCCTCTTTGCCTCCCTAGACATTTCCTTAAGTTTCTCCTATTCAATTTTTTGAGCATGAATCATTATATGAGAAATTTCCATTTACGTAATCAGCATGGAGGTACGACATTTCTTAACCACCATTTTGGACACACCCAAAACAAACTTGCTCATGTTTGCCCTAGGATTGGCAACCATAGTAGGAGCATACCTAGACAATTGTGTAAATTTCAAAGCTTAATCCTTCACATTCATATTCCCTTGAAAAAGGTTAATGAACACAAACACCTTTGCCTCCCTCATCTCAAGGGGAAACAACCTATCAAGAAAAGAAACCTTAAACTTTTCCCAATCAAGAGGACCCGCATCAACTGCCTTCTCTTCCTTTTATTGATTGAACCAAACTTTATCAATAATTTTAACTTGACAAGAGGTCAATTCCACCTTTTTCACCAGCATCACTCACGTGATTATAAAACTCTTATATACTTCATCAATGAACTCTTGAGGATCTTCCTAGACCTTAGAACCATGAAACTCTGGGGATTCATCCTAGTGGAGTCTCTTACTCTTGTTGTTGTCGTACCCATACTTGGGTTGACGGGGACCACAACCTCCCTATTGGCTTGAGCCATCATAACTTGAGCCATCACTTAAAAAGCATCTCAGAACTCTGCATTAGTCACTTGTTTGGCCAAAAGCCGGTCAGAACTTGTGTAGCTTCTTGAAAAGCTGGAGAAGCTTCTCGTTCAACATTCTCATTTAAATTCATCCTAATGTATGATCTTTGAGGGGCCATATCGTTAAAATCATCGGATAAGAATTAGGAGAGAGACATATAGAGTTAAACTCTATCGCACGACTTTAGAATAATGAAAGAAGTGAAATATCCTAGACGTCTTATAGCTTCCTATTCATAAATATGGCGCATTTCACACTCCAGAACAAATTCTACTTGATGTTGCTTATGAGACATCCTAGGACTTTTCTAAACCTTGTGCTCTGAATACCAAGTTTGTCATGACCCAAAGTATACCCTAGAAGTAACATGATGTATAGGACCCCGGAGGCCCTACACAAGCCACTTAGCATACATCATACAAGATAATAGAAATTAACAAATTCAAAAGATAGCATTTTATAATTTAAAGAGTTTTGACAAAGCGAAAGTTTATCATAAGTCTCAATAAGTCATCTAATACATCATAAGAAAAATAATTGGGACATAGCTCATACATCACCTACAAAGTTGAAAAATGAAAATGACACAAAGCTATAAAGTATATCGGCCCTCGGAATATGAGGACCCACCAATCTTTGAAGCCAATGAAACTAACTAGCCACAAGTATGGGAGGTAGGAGCGTCAGACCTTACATTAGTGAAACAGTGTAGACACAAGTATGCATTAGCACATGGAATGTACTAAGTATGGGGAAATATGCATAAAATAGGCATGATACCATGAATGGCTTAAAAAATGTATGCATGATCATTCATGAAACATTTAAAGACATAAAGAAGAAATGACATGTGAATCATGAAATATGGTCAAATACATTAACATAAAGGACATGAGAATGTTTTGAGAAAACATAGTCATTTTGTGGGGTATTTGTTTTAACCGACAATAAGACCATGATATGGAATCTGGTATATCCCTCATACCGAAAGGAGGGTAATCTACTTGCCAAGGTAGAATATGTACATATCATCTTTTGCTAAAGTAGATCCACTAGCTCGGTCATTTAAGACAATACGTAGTTTTGGACTAGAGATTGATACTAGAGGCTACCATATTTAGGCCTCCACCTCAAGCCCTCTTGGTGCTAAAGTCTAAATCCCAACTGAATAGATAAAAGTAAAATCTCATTATAACATAGGAAAGGCAACAATCAATACAAATTCACATTTTTCAAGATCAAAACATAAAATAGCTCATTAAACATAATTCAACATAAATGAGAAAATCATTCACCAATATGAATCCATAAGTGAGAAATACCTTTCACCATCATGATCATAATATCATGTGAGAAAACCTTTCACAATAATATTGATACTTTCCTTTAAAATCATTTACAATAATTTCATAAAAACGTGCATATCTTCAAACATTTATAGTTCATAGGCTCATGAGTTCATTATAGGTTCATAGTTGAAAATCGTAATTTAGGCATGGGTCAACATAATTTAAACTAAATTTCATGTATTAACATTGAATCATACATTAGAAGACTTACTTAACAATAATAAATCACAATTGAATGAAATCCATAAAGATTAAATTGAAAACCCTAACCTAAACAATTGAATTTGAGATTGAGAAAAAGCTATGAGGACCCCATGGAAGAATGGATTCCATGTGTGAATACCCACATGCCTTGACGCTTCAAACCCAAAAGAATGGAGGATTGATGAGCTTTAATTAACCCTAGCTTCTTCTTCATCCTTAGTAATTTGGAGAGGATGAATTTTGTTAGGTTTTGGATAATTAGGCGAATGGGGTTGAAGTGGGTAGTCTTAGGACCTAAAAGCATTATATAGGTTTTAGGACGAAGGCCAAAATGACTTATTTTTTATTTAAAACAAATAGAGAGAAGACTCAAAAGCCCCTTAAAATAACTGTCGAAGCTCCTCTATAGCTTGGACCTACTTCCTACAAACCATACTGGTCAATCGTAGAAAACTTCAAAAACCTTTATTTGGACCAAATTTTGACCAGACTTGTCTATGGCTTGTAGGTCTTCCTATGGCCCATAGACACCAACCGTAGAAACCAATCTTGAGCCTTAAAATTTTACTAAGTCTGGGCTCACCTACGTGACCTACCTCAACTCGTACAAAGAATGACCGGCCATCTTGGTGAACTGTAAAAGGCTTAAAGGGACTTAATTTTTAGAAAAATTATTCCCCTCTTTCTACGGTTTCCATCTACGGCCCGTAGAAACTTCTACGGTCCGTAGATGGAACCCGTAAACACATCCTGCAACCTAAACACTCCTTTTCTTTCTTTTCCAAATTCTAAGGTGTTCGAATTTCAGTTGATCCAAGAAAGATAAAGGGAATTTATGATTGGGCTAGGCCAACTTTTCCTAAAGGTTCAGAGTTTTATCTGGTTAGCAAGAACTACTAATGATTTGTGGAGGTGTTTTCTTTAATTGTACGCCATTGATTACATTTACTTAGAAGATTATCCCTTTCTAATAGTTTAACAAGTGTTAGGTAAGCTTTTGAAGCTCAAGACCTTGTTGATTCCAACTCTAATTCCTACCCTCCCTGTTGAGGGCCATTGGTTTATTGTTGTAACACCTAAGAAGTTAGGAAGTCAAAAAGAAAAGAAAATTGTATAAAATATGTAGAAGTGGGTTCTACATATCCAACCTACGCGCCGTAGGATTTTCTTACGGGTCATAGGAATGGAGTCATAAACTTGGAGATGAGTTTTGGAAAAAAAATAAGTTCCTAAAGTCGATTGACGGATGAACAAGATGAAC
This sequence comes from Solanum tuberosum, assembly GCF_000226075.1. Lineage (NCBI taxonomy): Eukaryota > Viridiplantae > Streptophyta > Magnoliopsida > Solanales > Solanaceae > Solanum > Solanum tuberosum. The sequence goes on along the minus strand of NW_006239087.1, from coordinate 938,256 downwards.
CTTAGGAGTTTTGATGGACAGTAGAAGTGTTCCAAACTTAGTGAAATTTTGGAGTAAAAGTTGAGTTCTACTGTTTGGGTCTACAGATCGTAGGAAGTCATACAGGTCGTAGAAAGGACTCGTCAAAGTTGGATAATATAATAGGCTCCAGTACTTGGTCTATGATTGACAAGTACAATTTGTAGAAATTCCTAAGGACCATAGATCTCAATTGTAGGATCAATCCAAAAGTTATTTTAAGAGTGTTTTGGTCTTTTTCTATGCACTTAATTTCTATAATACATCATTTTTCCTTTTTAAAGGGGTCTATAACTTACTTTACTCCTAAAAAATTCTACCCATTCCCCAAATCATTCCCAAAATTTCCTCTCAAGGTTTTCTCTCCAAGGCTTTAAGGGATTTCTAGGGTTCTTCAAGTTTTCAATGGTCTTAATCAAATTTTTGTGGGCTTTTAAACCAAGGTATGTAGGGATATCATTAATGAATTCCATTCACCCATTGATTCCCAAAGACTTCTCAAATTTTCTAATTCAATTTCTCTAAATTTGTTTGGCTTTCATTCAAATCCTCATTGGTTCTATTTTTATAGATTCAATTGATTAATTATAATCTTATTTTGATGATTTAGATTCAATTACATATTTTCCAACTTGTTTCATGTGAACCCATATATTGATCAAGATTTTGACTATGAACCATAATTTTCTTGAATTTGAAGAAAAGTTATGAATCAATGAATGATGTCTTCATGGACTTATGTATGAATTATGAATGAAAAAGTTTTATGATCTAGGTTGATTTAGATTGGCATCAATGAAATTGTGAAAGTTTTTCTCACATTAAGGAATCATGGTTTTGGTGAAAGGTTTTCTCACTTGTACTTGATTCAAGATTTAATGAGCTATTCTATGATGTTTTATCTTAGATTAGTAAATTAATTGTTATTTTCCATGGATAATGATATGTTTATGCTTAATAACTATTCTTTTGGGATTTTACTTAGCATCGAGAGGATATTACGATGGAGGCTTTCCCGTTAGTATAGGTCGGGTCTATAGTAGCAAACTTTTCGTCCCTGTTGTCTTAAGTGACATAGCTAGTGGATCCACCTAAGCTATAAGTTTATCATATTTTCCTTGGCAAGTAAGGACATCTTTTTTGGTGTAGGAGTAAGACACTGCATTTCATGTTACAGCTCACATGGTCTATATCAGTTAATAGTAAATATCCCACAAAATGAACAAAGTTACTTTCAAATGTTTTATATAGCTTTCATGGTGAATTTTAGATGTTTTTACCATGTACATGATTATGTTATACTATGTTTAGCTTGGCCATGCATTTCATGTTTTTCATTATTTCCTCGTATGATCATGTTTCATGTTTTATTGCATTTCCCTCATACTTAGAACATTCCATGTACTTAATGCATACATGTTCCTACATTGTTTCACCAACATAGGACTTGATGACTCCTCAACCTCTGTCCATGGCTAGTACATCATTAGAAATTTTAAAGACTTGGTGAGTCCTCATATTCCGAGGGTGATGTACTTTATTACTTCATATGTCATTTACTTTTGGATGTTGTACATGGTGTACGGGTTTCGTTCAGACCACTTCTTTGATGTTGTACAAAGTCTTATCAAGACTATGGTAGACTTCCACTTTGTATTGTCAAACTCTTTTCTTGAAATGAAATACTTTACATTTTGTATTACTCTGTGTATATGTATGTCAAGTGGCTTGTGTAAGGATTCTTGGGGTATTATATGACATGTCACATCTAGGGTGTTCTGTGGGTCATGACAAACTTTGTATTTAGACCACAAGGTTTTAGAAAAGGTCCTATGATGTCTTACAAGTTGCGTTGAGCAAAGTCTTGTTCATAAGTGTGAAGCATGCCACGTTTATGAATAGGATGCAACAAAGCATTTAGGAAACTTCACTTCTTTCATTACTCTAAAGTTGTGCCATAGATTCTAACTCTATAAAGATCCTTCTCCTAAATTATGTTCGATCATTTACAAGATATGGCCCCTCGAAGAGCTTATGTGAGAAATAATACGGGTAACGACAATGTTGAGCCTGAGGTTCCTCATGTTCTGACTGATCCTTTTGCCAAGGAAGTAACTCATGTCAAATTTCAAGTCACTTTCCAAGTGTTGGCTCAAGCTATGATGGCCCAAGCCAATAGAGATTATAATGCTCCTGTGAACCTAAATGTGGGTACGGTGGAGACAAGGATAAGGGACTTCACTAGGATGAATCCCCTAGAGTTTCATAATTCCAAGGTTTATGAGAATCCTCAAGAATTCATTGATAATTTTTCAAGATAGTAGGTATCATGGGTTTGTCTATTGTTGAGAAGGTAGAGTTAGCCCTTACCAACTCAAGGGTGTTTCTTAAGTGTGGTTTGAATAATGGAAGAGTGCGAAGGCGGTTAATGTGGGGCCTCTTGATTGGGAGAAATTAAAGGGAGATTTTCTTGATCGTTTCTTTCCTCCTGAAATGAGAGAAGCGAAAGTGCTTGAATTTATTAACCTCTAACAAGGCAATACGAGTGTGAAGAAGTATGCTTTAAAGTTCACTAAATTAGCTACGTTTTCTCCAAATTGTTGATTCTAAGGCAAGAATGAGGAAGTTTGTATCAGGTGTGTTTGACTTGGTTCTTGAAGAATTTCATTTCGCGATGTTGATCAAGGAGATGGATATTTCTCATTTGATGATATATGCGCAACAAATTGAAGAGTAGAATCTCAAGGGAAGGGCTAAAGAGTCCAAGAGGGCAAGGACCGATGATGGTGACTTTTCTCATTTAAGTCCGGTGGACAAGGGCATCTTCAATCCCAGAAAAAAAAATCTCATTAAGGTTCCTCTAATACTCCAGCTCCTAAGTTCAACAAAGATAGGGTGTCTAACCCTAAACCACAAGGAGGAAATAGTGGTAATGGATCTTCTACCACTGCTTTCACTAGGTGTGGTAAGAAGTATGATGGCAAGTGTTTAGACGATATACGTTTGCTTTAAGTGTCGAAAGAGTGGTCACCAGATGAGAGATTACCCTTTGTCTGCTACTAAAGGAATGGATGGTAGGAAAGTTCAACCTAGTGGTTTTAGTTTGGGTGCTCCGAAGCAAAATAGATTATATGCTCTTCAGACTTGACAAGATCCAGAGGATTCTCTAGATGTGGTGACCAATATGTTGAAAGTCTTTCATTTTGATGTTCATTCTTTACTTGATTCGGGCGCTACCTTATCGTTTGTCACTCATTATGTGGCCAGAAGTTTGATGTTAGTCCCTTAATATGTTCTAACCCCTTTCATGTCTCTACTATCATGGGTGATGCTATTGTGGCTAAGAGAGTCAGTAGAAATTATCCTATTTTTTGTTATTCACAGAGTCACTCATGTTGATCTTGTAGATCTTGATATGTTAGATTTTGATGCTATTCGTTGGATGGATTGGCTTCATACATATTATGCTTCCAAAGATTGTGGTACTCGATTGGTCACATTCAAGGTTCAGAATGAACCTATCATGTCATGGGAAGGGGGAAATTTTCTTCTTAAAGGTCAATTTGTATCTTGCCTAATAAATAGGAAAATGATATCTAAGGGTTGCATTTATCATCTTGTTCATGTTAGGGATATAGATTCTAAAACCTAATCTTGAGTCAGTTCCGATTGTAAATGAGTTTCTAGAAGTGTTTCCCAATTATCTTCACGGTATTCCTCCCAAAAGGGAAATAGACTTCGATATTGATCTTTTCCTTGATACATAGCCTATCTTTATTCCTCTTTATCATATGGCCCCGACAAAACTAAAGGATTTGAAGGACCAGGTGAAAGATTTGTTAGATAGGGGTGTTATTAGACCAAGTATCTCTTCATGTGGTGCTCTGGTGTTGTTTGTTCAAAAAAAAGGATGGTTCTCTCTAAATGTGTATTGATTATCGACAATTGAATAAGTTTACCATTAACAATAAGTATCCTATTCCAAGGATAGATGATTTTTTTTTATCAAGTCCAAGGAGAAAGTTACTTCTCTAAGATTGACCTATGGTCGGGTTACCACCACTTGAGGGTGAAGGAGAATGACATTCCGAAGACAGCTTTTCGAACTCGGTAAGGTCATTATGAGTTTTTAGTGATTTCATTTGGTTTAACTAATTCCCCAGCGGCATTTATGGACTTTATAAATAGAGTGTTTAAGCAATATCTTGACATGTTTGTGATTATTTTTATTAATGAAATCTTGATTTATTCATGTAGTGAGGATGAGCATTTGAGCATTATGTTGAAAATTCTCAAGGACCATGAATTATATGCTAAATTTGGCTAGTTTAAGTTTTGGTTGAGGTCTGTTGCTTTCCTAGGCCATATTTTTCCTGTGAAGGTATTCAAGTTGATCCTAATAAAACTGAGGTGGTTAAGAATTGGCCGGTTACTATAGAAGGTTTGGGGACAACTTTTCCTCTATTGCTTCACCTTTGATAACAATGACTCAAAAGGAGATAAAATTTCTTTGGTCAGAAACTTGTGAGAAGAGTTTTAAAGAGTTGATGGATAGACTCACTTCGGTTCCTATTTTTACTTTACAGGAAGGATCGGACGGTTTTGTTGTTTATTCTGATTCTTCACGGATTGGTCTTGCTTGTGTTTTTATGCAACATGGGAAATTTATTGCTTATTTTTCAAGGCAATTGAAGGTTCATAAAAAGAATTATCTGACATTATTTAGAATTAGCGGTGGTGGTATTTGCTTTAATGATTTGGAGACACTACCTTGTATGGTGTTCATGTAAATATGTTCATCGACCACAACAGTTCTAAGTATGTGTTCACCTAAAAGGATTTGAATCTTCGCCAAATTAGGAGGTGGCTTGAGTTGTTAAAGGATTATTGCATAAGTGTCCTATATCATCCCAGAAAGGGAAATGTGGTGGCGGATACTTTTGGTTGTTTATCAATGGGAAGTATTGCTCGTGTTGAGTATGATATGAAGGAGTTAGTTTGCGATGCTCATAAATTGACCAGATTGGGTGTTCGGTTGGTTGATTCTAATATACCATATATAAAAGAAAAACACAAAAATATTTTGAGTTTTTTTCTTGTTTTCTTTCTTCTCTCAGTATATTAATGTACTTCTCATAGGTAACATGCCTCTAATATCAACACCTAGGCGCAGGGGTGCATCTAGAACACCATCAAATAAGGTCGAGTGTCGTGAAGTAAAAGCTCTTACTACAACATGAGTCATCTAACTTTGAATTGAGTAGCTCTTAGGAAAGCTACAACATCACTTTTGACTTGAACATCGAACCCCTAAATACAACGCAAAGCACTAAGCAAACCCCACCAATTGTCGAGCTTCTCTGAGTTGCATCCCAATGTGGAACCCTACAATGCATACTTTTCCCATGTCTGAAGAGGGAAAAGGATCTGCAGAGAAAGGCAGGGAGGAAATTCTATCAGGGTCAGACTTAGAATTCAGCACCAACCTAGAGGCTCCAGCAGAACATGGCATACAGATACACTAGTCGAGAGAGATGAAACAACAAGAGCCCTTGATGCCACAAGATGGTGTATCCCCGATCATGTTCCAAGTTTACACTCAGGATGTCGTTATCACTAAAAAGGGTACTCCCAAATGGGGTCTATTTGAGAAACGTAGGGTTAGAACAGAGGGCTTAGCTATGGTGCCTAAAATTCAGACGACATTCACCTAATACCTTCTCGAATGGATGGTTGAGCCAGTAGCAAAGTACAATCGGGCCATGCTACCTGAAATCTATGCATCATATGTTACCTCAATAGGTTAGACTACCCCGGAGAGTGAAAATACCATTGACTAGATGGTGCTCAATAACACACTTGTTTGTAAGATACAAGTTGACATTTCTGAGTGCACCATCCAACTCCTCTTATACATGTATGATCTCCCCATGTCCAGAATTGAATTTTACCACCGTATAAAGATAGTGCGGGACCCAAAAAGGATGAAGGATCTAACCCAAAAGGCTAATGTATTGAGATAGGTTGCGATTTAAATTGTCGAGAGGGGTGAGAAAACTGATTTAGTGAAAGGACTAGTCCCGATTAAGAAGGCCTCGCTTTAATTTTTGGGGATGTTTTGGTGAGCTATAGTGTGTTCCTATCTTTGCTCAAATTTGCTTACAACACATTGACACGGGACAAGGATGTAATGGTAGCTATCATCATGGCGGGTTACGACATCAGTATCCCATTATATATCATGAGGAGATCCATGAGCATGCCTTATGAGAGAGCACTAACATCTTGTTTCCATGCCTGATCTTCAGAATATGCAGTGATTTTAAAGTGCTGATAGTTTATGGACCATTTCATTAAGGTGAATCAGACGCAAGATTTTGGGTTAATAAAAGATTATACTAATCTAGTTACCTAGAGATGATCTCTCATCATGGGTTTTAGGTACCATAGTTGTTTGGGGGACATGCTTTAGAGCTAAGTATAGAGGGTGCTACTACTACAGAGTTAACAGGGGATTCCACCACAGCTGACATGCCACTAGCATCTCAATTGGGTACCATGACCATATTTTTCATGCATGGTTACCATTACAATGGATTTTTTACATTACCTAGTCCAGCTTCAGACGCGGATCGAGACTCAGTTTGCACAATTAATCATGCATATGAAGCTATGGGTGAAGAACTCTATTATTCAGGTTGTGGAATGAGTGGTAACAAAGATGTAGACCTTTATTATTTAATGGGTAGCGCGTGAGTTACATATTTGGGTTGATGCTTTGGAGTGCCACGTGAGTGAGAAGCTTAAGGATGTGCAGAGACCGTACTTGTGGGATTTACAAACAGAGCGGGCCATCTTTGATCAGATATCACTTTTATGTCCACCACACATGCACTAGTTATTGATGAGTGACAAATTTTCTCTCATTTAAGGTCCATTTATCTTAATAAATAGTGTCCTCAATGCCAAATTTTGTCTAGTTTTGATATAATGTTGATGATTTGCAACTATGAAGGCAATTGGATAAGCCAAGGATCAAATGCATAAAAGAATGGCCAAAAATATAAAAAGGAGTGAAAACTACACATTGAAGATCGCCTAAAGAGAAGGGCGAGTCTCCAAAGATACCTAAGACCACCTAAGTTGACAGTGCACTAAGTCAGTCCTCAAGGTCAATCAGCGAAGTAAGGCTAGAAGGGTGAGTTACCAAAAGACATAAGGTGAAGTGAGTAGATGTCGTCGAATCTGGCAATGGTGGCAGATGAAATGATTGTTCAAAGGGCGATATGAGGTAGAATCGGTGAGTCGCCAAAGTTAAAGAAGCAAACTCATACGGGATCGCCTAATGAGACTCAAACACCTGAAGCTTGAAGCAAGAAAAAAGTCAAACCGAAGGAAGATAGGCAATTCACAGAATGCAGTTGGCGAACTGAGCTAACGTCTCCAAAAGGGACACAAAACTAATTTTTGGGTAAAACTTTGTGAAACTATAAATGGCCTGGAAGAGAGAGAAAGAGTGGGTAGAAAATTTGAGAGTAATAGTTTTAACATTCGAGTGAGAGAACATTTTCCATTAAGCAAAAACATTTTTATTGTTGAAGATTTCAATTGTGTAAACTTGAATTTGAGAAATTAAGGTTGGATTTGAAGTGGGTTTGCTATCAAATCCCTAAATTCATGCTATCCATGGATAATTTCATACAAAGTATAATCTATTTACACTTCACAATGTGTGGCTAAAATCCCACACTCTTGGGGTGTGATTATGGGGTTGGGTGTTGATTTAATCTAGTGGGTTTGTTTGATTGCTCTGTTTTATGACTATTATTCATAGATTTGATTGATTGCCCAGTGGTTATTTCATGAATTGAGGTGGACAATTTAATTCTAGTTTTGATCTTGTAATGGTGCTCGAAAGAGGCCAATATAAATGGGTAATCTATTCAATGGCAGTAGTTTAGGTAACTTAATTACAGATCTAATGTTTTTGGTTGATTTGAATGGAATATATATGAGACCGATGGGAGATTCTATGCAAGGATTCTTTGATATCGAAAGAAGATTAGCGTCAATTGAGATGACCTAGCTTATTTGTGATTTACTAGTTGTAACGAGCAATTTTATAATACCCCAATTAGAATCAACATTTGATCCCCACACCCCTTGAGCTCTTTAACTTCGTGAATTGTCGATTAGTTCAATATTGTCAAATGGGTGATTGAATTATTGTTGTCAAAATTGGTGGACGTCTCCACCTAGATGTTATTTCAAGTTCATTAAAATTAAGTGCTAGTTAATTCTCTAATTAAATTCTTAATCGTAAACCTTTCCTTGTGGGATTCAACCCAGACTCTTAGTTGGGTATTTTTACTGACGACGATCGCTCACTCTTTTGATTGGTTTTGAGAAGTGATTTGAGCGTTATCAAAAATGGTGTTGATGTCACCGAAAGGGACATAGTACTAATTTTTGGGCAAAATTTTGGAAAACTATAAATAGCCCAGAGAGAGAAAGAGTGGATAAAAAATTTGAGAGAAATATTTTGAACATTCTAGTGAGAGAAATATTTTCCATTAAGCAAGAACACTTTTATTGTTGAAGCTTTCAATTGTATAAACTTGAACTTGATAAATTAAGGTTTCATTTGAACTGGGTTTGCTATTAAATTCCTAAATTCATGCTACCCATGGCTAATTTCATGCAATGTATAATCTATTTACACTTTACAATGTGTGGCTAAAATCCCAAACTCTTGGGGTGTGATTATGGGGTTGGGTGTTGATTTAATCTAGTGGGTTTGTTGAATTGCTCTATTTTAAGACTATTATTCATTAATTTGACTGATTGTCGAGTGATTAATTCATGAATTGAGGTTTCCAACTTAATTCTAGTTTTGATATTGTAATGGTGCTTGAAAGAGACCAATATAAGTGGGTAATATGTTCAATAGATTTGTAAGGACCCTAAAATGAAATAGGAAGAACTAGAGCTTTGCATATGTGGTTGATGTTGGTTACTTGTTAAAATGTTGAGAAATAGCTTTTAAAGTTGAGTTTAAAGAGTTTAGAGGTCAAATGTCAAGAAACGACCATGATGTTCGGAAACTAGTCTTTTGGTGCTAGTGTGTTCTAGTGTATTGTCATGGAAGTTGGTGTGGTTTGGAGTCTAAAACTTATAGAAGAGACCCTAGTACCTAATTGGTCATGTTTAGGGGTTAAACGTCCGGGTACGACTCCCCAAGGACCGCCCTAAGGGTCCTTGAGGAGGCCCCAAAGGTTGGCCGAAAAGTTGTCAAAACAGCTTGACTTACGGAGGCCACTTACGCCCATTAACTCGAGTGACGGACCGTACCTAGTGGGCGTAGGTCCATACTTAGTTGTGGAGGCTTGGCCTCCATTTAAGGAGGCTCTGACCAAAACAACAGAGCAACAGGATGCTCCGTACCTCCACCTACGGTCCGTAGGTGGGGCATTCGTAAGTCACCATTATTTTCTGGTGCAAGTTGGCCAAGCCAAGGGTGGTTTGGTAAATTCCACCCTTGGCTAATTAAATGTATGGGCGGTTATTTTATGGTTATTTACATATTTTAAGAGTTTTAAAGTAATAAAATAGTATTTTAGAGTTAATTATTTTCAAAACCCCAAAAGTTAGAACCTCTCTTCTCCAAAACTCTCTCAAGGAAGACTCCATTAGAGGTGAAGAACTCAAGGTTTCAAGGTCAATTTCTCCAAGTTTTCAAGTGGATTTCGTGGGGTTCTTCAAGTATAAGGTATGGTGATCCTTGATCCTTGATTAACCTTCCATTCAAGGAGTCAAATCAAAATAGATTTCAAAATCTTTCAATGATCAAATATCCTACTTTCTAATCTAAGCATGGGTTCATTGGTAAAACATTTTTAAGGCAATTGCATTGACGAATTAAGGTTTGATTGATGATTTTAAGTTGATATTTCATTTAATTCCTTCAAGAACCCATGATTCCTCCTAAACCTCTTTATCTTGGAAATTGGTTGATTATGGATGTATAATGAATAGTATGTGATTATATGGAGTTAGTTTATGGATTCATGTCATTGATTATATCTTGTGATGGTAAATTGTTGATTATTGATGATATGAGAATTATGACCTAAATATGGAAGTCATGAATGAGTTCATGTTCAATTGCTTCTGTGAATGATGGAATTGGTTATGAATATGTCAATTACCTTATCTCTTGTAGTGATTTGAATTTATGGGTTAGATTGATGTGTGATCCACTTATGGTGTAGGTGTTTACTTATTTATGTAATGTGACATTGGATTGAATTATTGTCATGAAGTTGTATATATGAATGTGAAGTATAGATGTGTGTGATCTAATTGAATGAAGGATGATCTTGTTTAGAAGCTACTTGTGTTTGGATTGGTTGTTATCTCTCTAATAGCACTTGTGAATGATGGTGATAATGTGAAGGGATATTCTCACATTAAAACACACACACTTGAATGAATGAATGAATGAAGGTTAAGGTTAATGAATGTGAAGTACTATTTAGAGGTTATTCTCATGTTGTACTTAAATGAATGCTAATGTAATGAATGTGAGTTTATTGAAAGGCTATTCTCAATTGTACTCTAAAGAATGAATGTGGGATTCGAGATGGATACTCAACTGTGAGTTGAGGTGGAGTGTCTAGTAATAATCTCAGTATTCCCTTGAGCTTTCCAATGAATGAATTGTGGGTTGGGATGGATGCTCATCCGTGAGTAGAGGCAGAGTATCTAGTAGAAATCCATCATCCTATAATGAATGAAGATAAAAAAAATGTAATGTACTCCGTTAGGAATAATGCTAAGCACCGAGAGCATATGGTTAGACATGAGTGCTCACCCGTGAGTTGAGGCGGGGTACTTAGTAGCAATATCTTGAGGTGGATGCTCATCCGTGAGTAGAGGTGGGGTATCAAGTAGGAACCTCCCTATCCCATACCTATGTGCCCACATAGGTCTATAGTAAGTGGATCCACTTAAGCTAGAAAGAATGGCCCTACCTTAGGCAAGTCGGGATCCCTTTATCCGATTAGGGTGACACGAGGATTCCATGAGTTGCTCACATGGTCTATGTCGGTTAAGGCTTACCCCCACAATAATCAAAATGAACTATGGTTTCCTAAGGGTGTGCTACTTAGCATGGGTGGTGGAACGGGATGCCATTTATGCATTGCACAAGTAGGTACTTGAGGGAGGTCATGGTGTGGTCTTTATGGTGCTAATGAATGAATGGGATCTTGCTCAATGTTTATGAAGAATATTGATCTTATGTCTAATGTTAAAGAAGATGTTATAACTTGTTGAATGTGGATATGCATAGTCTAGGGTGACTTCAATGGAGACCTTACTGTGAGTAGTAGTATGGGATGCTACTTGCACATTGCACAAGTGTGACTGAGAGTTATCTTAGGTGATGGTCCTTATGTGATGATTATGTTTTGTAATATGTTTATGTCTTTATGAATGTGTATGGTTGGAATGGAAAGGGTTGCATGTGAGTCCACCTTTGGTGACCTTAGGGTGATGTTTTTGTGGGGGTGGTGGTATGGGACGCTATCCATACATTGCACAAAGTGTTACTTGAGGGTTGCTTGTGGTGAAGAGGTAAAGCAAAAGTAATGGGTTATATGTGTTGAGTATATATTTAATGTGATAAATGGCTTATATGTTGTCTATGAGTGAATACCATGTTTCTTATACTTGTATTTCATGAAGTTTACCAAAATGGCATAATTGCATGGTTTCCAAACAAATGTCCTTTTTTGGCATGTTTTTGCATGGTAACACCATCTTCTTCATGTTTTTACTACAAGTGTAGGTTGTGGTAACTAAGGGATTCTCTCTAGATTGGAGTGATTGGATTTGCTATTCCCAAGTCTTGGTATGTCCTCATGGAATCGAGGACACTTGTTTTAGAAGTTTCTTTCAATTCATGTAATAGACTCTTAGCGTTCTTTTCAATTGTAAAGTGTCGTGTCCCTTCCATGTTGATATTGTGTCTAAGATGGCAAAATGAGACTTAGACTTCCGCTTGCGTATTATGGTTTTAAATGTTGATGACTTTTGAGTAGTATGGGTTTTGAATAAAAGTTTTAAATTCCTTGTTATTTTTATTACCTATGGGATGAATGAATGTTATGAGGCTTGTGTAAGATCTCTTCGAGCTCGAATACGTCGTGTTACGACTAGGGGGTTCTCTCAGGTCGTGACAAGATGTAGTTTAGGTTACTTGATTACATATCTAGAGTTTTGGGTTGCTTAGAATAGCATATAGATGAGACTGAAAGGAGATTCTATGCAAAGATATATTTTGAGATTGAAATAAAATCAGTGTCAATTAAGATAACCTAGCTAATCTGTAATTTACTAATTATAACGAGCAATTCTATAATACCCCTATTGGAATCAACATTTGATCCCTACACCCCTTGAGATCTTTAACTTCGTGAATTGTCGATTAGTTCAATATTGTTAATTGGGTTACTGAATTATTGTTGATAAATTGGTTGACGTCTCCACCCAATTACTATTTAAACTTCATTAGAATTAAGTGCTTGTTGATTCTCTAATTAAATTCTTAATCATATACCATTCATTGTGGAATTTGACTCTGACTCCTAGTTGGGTATATTTATTGACAATGATTGCTTACTCTTTTGATTGGTTTTGAGGAGTGATTTGAGTGTTATCAGTTATATCTACCTTTTCTATGTCAATGTCGAATTCTTCCTCTATCATATTTGATATATTTGCTAATGAGGATCCCTTGTTAGCCCATGGGAAGAGAGTGTGTAGTGAAAATGATGTTGTATCTGGAGAGAGTCCATAAAAGAGAGCAATGAGAAACGGAGGAGGCCAGGCAGAGGTCCATAGTTGATGAGAGGTTGATAGAGGAGAGAGAGGTACCGTGTAGTGGTGCTTCTAGTTCGGCACTTATTATGGATGTTACTACCTCGGTTGAGTCTGAGATAGGTTCCATAGCGATGGACCCATCTATTATTCGTACGTACGCCAGCACCTAGATGCCACGGGTATGTCTTCACCCCTTGCTTATATTTATTTTTGGTGCATTAGGTACAATTCAAACCTTTTCAAGATGGGATGGGGGTATTCTGTATGATGATTATCTTATGAAATCTAACTAATCATGGTACTTGTCCATATTTTTATTGAGTATCTTGGCTAAGTCTGAGTAGCCTAGGTTCTCTCTTGTGTCCATAGGGTTTTCTTGTTATGTTCTGTCCCCGGGGATCTTAAATATTTTGAACCAACATGTTTCGAATGTTTTGTGAATGTGAAAGAAGAATGGAAACGTTATTGGAATCCATGGCATATTTTTATTTTGAAATGAAAAAATGAGATCCCTTTAAGTTTTGAAGTATTGTGTTTACTGTTTTCATAGTGTGACTATGTTGGATCTATATATGACATGATGTATATTGATGTGACAAGTGTAACTTAGCTAGAAGCATGAACCTGATAAGTTAGTTGTTCATAGTGAGACTTTATGCTTGTGAGTGAGATAGTTACATTGCTCTTACTGTGTGGACATTAAGAACTTGCCTCGTTAGTCTTTCTATGGTTATCGAAATATTAATTAGGAAAGGATCATAGGACATTTTTTGAAATTTAACCCACTTAGCCTAAAATGACCAACCGAATGAAAATGTTTATGCTTGAATCAAAAAAATTGAGCCTAACCATACCTTTTTTGTTGTATTATCCTATTCACCTTCCTCATTTTTTACGTTAACCTTTGTTTTGTCCCTAGTACCTCCTTAGACATTGTGTACCTCAATTCAGCAAAATCCCTAAGTTGAGGGTGGCTACTGCAGAGGAAAATGAAAAATGGGGTATGAAAAGAAAAGTGTGATGCGAAAAAAAGAAATAAATGAGTGTGGTAGGTGTTCACATATAAAAAAAGAGAAAGAAGAAAAAATTTGGGCAAGAAGTAAATTGCCACACCCAACAATTGTTGTAAATAGAGTAAAGAAAAGCAAAATAGGAAATGGGAAAAGCTGGTTTGTAAGGTGGAGTTAAGTTAGCGTAGTGTTAAGGAAGGAAATAGTCATTGTTTCCTAATATACCATACTTGTGTTCAAGCCGATGTTACGAGCCAAGTAAAGACCTATAATTATCCTAATCCGATTGTTCGAAAGATAAGGTGAAGAAAATAAGGGTAATCCTATGGTATTGCGCATGCATGGTTTGAAAAAAAAATTATGAGAGTGAGTGTCTACCTAGTCTCTAATCCTTAAAACTATGATGTTGTACGCAACAAGACTTCTTTTTTGTGATGGCACGAGTAGCATTGTTGATTACTGATTAGCTAGGTGATTGTTGACTATAAATGTAACCTCGTTTGTCAGTATGGTGATGTCATTCATTGACCCTCATGTGTTAACATGAGAAGTAATAATTTTACACTGATTTTGATATAAAAAGGAGGGTGTCAGGTTTATGAAATCAACTGATGAAAGCCATGTGATTGTCATAGGTTCTAAGTCTTTGTTTGCTAATTTGTCATGATGTTATAGTTTTTTCAGTCGCTTGAGGACAATCAACGATTTTAAATTGAGGGTGTTGATGTGTCATGGATTAACGGTACTTTTTATGCTTAAAACATAAGATTTCATTAAGTTTTCTAGCGCATTTAGTTGATGTGATTTGTTTTGTGGATTTTTTGCAGGAAAATAGGATTCGGAGGCTAAATGTTGAGAAACAGATGCAATAGGCAAACTATGGGTCATATACGAGTCACTCTATGGACCATCGTTTGATCCACAAGTTGTATATGGGAGTCATAAAGAAGACTCAAAAACGTGAAAAAAGCTTTGAGTATTACGAGTGAGCAGTACAACTCGTAAAGAGTAGTACGGTTTGTAGAACGGGCTTGTTGTGCAGACTCATGGAATGGGCACAAAAGCATGAGTTATACAAGAGTTGAGTAGAGGTCGTACATACTTCCATGGATCGCAGTTCATGCCCGGGTAAAAACTTCACAAACTCTGTGTCACGACCCAGACCGTCGTGATTGGCACCCATACTAACCTCCCGGTGGGAGAACCATCAATACTAAACAGCTAACCCAAAAGCTAGACATTTAAAGATACGGAAGCAGGTATATATGCAGAAATCAAATAGAATTCCCATAGACTCCAAAAGTCTAACAAATCATTACTAAAACATTGCGGAAGTATTCCCTAGAAACTGAAAGTTAGTGTACCAAAACTCTAAAAAAATGATAAGCCTAAAGAAAAAGGGGTACAACCCCGAAAGCTAAAACAACTTAACATCTAAAGTACTAATCTATGTCTGAATAAGATGGACTGAGCAAAAAGAGAACTCATAGAAGCCTTGAAGAACTAACTCACCCTTGAATTTGATTTGATCACTGATTTCCTAGATGAGGTCTATCAGTAGCCGCCTGAAGATGCCCTGTATTCAACAAAGAAAGAGCAAGTGCAGTATCAGTACACAACCACAGTGTACTGGTAGGATCACGCGGCTATTCTAGTAAGTGAAACATATACAAGCACTCACAACATAGTAAACACGCATATACCGAACATATACAATATCAATTATCATTTCAGGAGCAATGTCTCATTCTACATTTCTAATATCAAGTAACGCATATATGACAAGTCAATGGTCCTCTCATGGAACCCATACCCAAACTGTTAGTGCATCAGAACGTGGTACCCGATCCCAATTAGTGTGCTGGAACGTGACACCCGATCCAATATGTATGTCGGTACGTGACATCGGATACTAGTTAGTGTGTTGGAACGTAACACCTGATCCATTCAACAAGCCACAATCACAATCATAATGTACATTCTCATAATCATACAATCAAGTGTTGATTCATGGCTTACAATCATTCATTCATACTCATTTGCATTAGATGTGATCAATAGTGTAAAATTCGCATACATACATACATTACAATGAAGCAAATACTAGCATACATCACACCAACATGAAATCAATCATCACCTACCTTGAAACCAAGCTTGAATCCCTCTATGGCACTTGAATATTCCCTTTCTGGATTATTTCCGCTTGTTCTAGGTATACAAACAATTAATATACAATAATAAACAATCAAATGTCTAATTATTCGGATTATACTAAACCCAATAACCCAAGACCAAACCCATGATCCTAAGGTGCAGCTAGGGCATTTTCCCAACATCAACTTCGGGCAAAAACTCTCCCCCAACCATAAATACCCATAAATTTATGTTCTATGGATCAAAAAATGGATTAGGGGAGTGAAATCCTTACCTTTAGTGCTAGAAGAGGTGGAAAACTGCCAAGAACTTTCCCTTGTTCGTCTCCTAGCTCTCAAGAACGAAAATTGCAGAAAAATAACATTTTGGGGTTTATTTCTGACTTAAGTCGCGATTGGCCCGCTATGGCGGCCCCACCCTTGCCCTTGTTGCTTGTACTAAAATAGAGAGTCTAATTTAGAGTTTCAAGCCCCCATTTAACAAAACACCTTCAACCCATGACACTCAAAAGGTACTTGTTCACGCTAAGATTAGTTTAGGGAGTTCTACTCGCCCGTATTTGATTTTGTAAAGTCATACGGGTTCCTTAATGTCTTAGCTATTTAATCATACAATCAAATTCATTATTGGATCTCTAATTCATTACTTAATCACCCTAGACTCGCATGACACTCATTTCGTCCAAATCTGGACTAGGCTAGAAATTTCAAGTTACTACCAAAAAGTTTTCTGGCCCAAAAATTTTCCCCGTTGGCTTTTCTTTTACGACGGGAACAGTTCGTTACAATAGATACCAATTTACTCATCACTCATCCCTGAGTGACAAACTAGGAAAAAGGGGATAAAGTAAGGGTAGAGTAGTACTTGAATCGACGAACAACTGGGGATACTTGTATCGCATGTCTTTCTCAGTTTCCCAAGTAGCTTCCTCAACTGGATGATGCTTCCATTGTATATTCACGGACTTAATCTCTTTGGCCCTTGACTTGACATATCCGGGAGTTTCATCCAATACTAAGTGTCCACGGTTGTTCAATAGTAATATAACCCAACTAGTGAGTTGGGGTCAAGTCCCAAGGGAGCGGTTTGTAATTGAGAATTAAGAGAAAAGCAAGAACTTCGCTCAAGTCAATTATAGCTAAAGATATATATGAAAAAAAGAATATCAAATTAAAGGGTGACACAAGTGTCAATTATCAAAGGGCGTTTTGTTGTCAAATTAGCAACTAAAAACAGCAAGTAATATGGAAATACGAATATGGAGATGGTATTCTTGGGATTTGATAGGATTATGGGCTAAGATAAACAACCGGGTAAATGTTGTTGATAGTAAGTCGTTGTAAATTGGTAAGTAAGCTACACTTTAGTGGGGGTAAGCTTTCTTTCGAACAGTTTACCCCGTATCAAATTGGTTTCTCTTGAACACCGATAAACGGCAATGAAGCATAGCCTTTGCCTTAGTCCATTCACTCTCTCGAGCTTAATGTGTGGGAGAGGGTTTAGGATTCACTCTCTCGAGCTGAACCCACGACAACCAAATAAACACCGACTATCAATTTAGTAGTTTTGGTTTTAAAACCTCTCTCTCAAGCAACCCAAAAACACGAAGATAAAATTGTATTTGCAACAACAACCCCATTAAATTCAAACACAACTACTGAAAGAAATCACCTTTAAATAGAAAATTAATTATCAATTAGCAATACCCAGCAGTAAACTCAACCCATATTCACATAATCACAGCCCAAGAATTGGGGTTTTAGCTAGACATAGTAAAGAGATAGAAATCGATACCGAAAAGTGTTTCCATCAAGTGGGTACGATAGATATTGTCTTTACACACCTCTAGGATGAAGAATCTTCAATACCCACTTCCAATTACTTAGAAATGGAAATCTTCAAATCTTCAAAGCTAAGGAACAATGTCTCCAAAACTCGAAGTTCTAAAAACTGAAAATAATGTTTGATATTCTAAAATTCGCTACTGATTGCATACTAAACTAAAAATTCAAACAAGTATTTATAGTTGTCAAAACGTGTGCTGCAAAGGACCACTTGGCGCAGTTAGTCGAGATCGCCGATCCACTTGGCGATGGGCCCTTTAGTCTGGTTCATCGCCTTTCTGCATTGGCCTTCAGCAAATTCAGGTTCTGTAACTTTGGGCGATAAAGCACAGCATCGTGGAATTGTTCAGCGACTCGCCGACTGCTCATTTATACCACCGACTCGATTTTCTCGCTCAGAGTCTGGCACACTGGAACATTAGGCGAGCCCATAGCCATTCGGTGACTCGCCTAATGGTTTAGGCGATCCTCAGGCCTTTTTTTCTTCGTCCTTTCAGCTGCCTTGTTCCTTTTTGTCCAGTAGTGTCCATGCTTTGCCTCTAACTCCAAATACCTGAAACTCAAGGTTTTTTCATCAGTTATTGAGACAAAATATGCATTTAAGGACACTAAATCTATCAAAATAAAGACCTAAAAGAGTCCAAATTGTGGACTCATCAACACCCCCAACTTAAACTTTTGCTTGTCCTCAAGTAAAACTCAAGTTCATCAGTTCAAAAAGGATGTCTCAAACAGTGCTACACAAGACTCAATCATGAATGCACATAAAAAGACTCAACTTACTCGTGCAAGGATCAATTGAGCACTAAAAGATTCAAGTTGTGACTCACCATTACCAAAGAATCTCAAGCTCACGATACTTGCCTCAAATGCAAGTTCAAGCTCAACAAAGGTATTCAAATGCCCTCACACAAAGAATGATTTCATATTCACTTAATGGTTCAATCATTTAAAGTTC
>NW_006239087.1:902205-919306 GCF_000226075.1 Solanum tuberosum | reverse complement strand
TTTGCCCTTATTTTCCAATCGACTTTTGCTTCAGCTCATTCAAGATCAAAATGGTTTTTTCAAGGCTTGTAATGGGGCTGAGTGTAAAGGTATGGCCATTTACGCTTATAGGCTGAAATTCTCATGAAATGTGATGTAAACAACACCTTTTTTCCATCTCTTTATCATTTTCATTCAAGCTCAAAAGTCACCTCTTATTCATCTTCCATGGACCGTTGGAAACCCCTTTTTCCTTGTATTTCCACAACTTTTTCTTTCTTTTTTTTTCTTTTTCATTCTTTTTCTCTATTTTTTTATATGGAGGGGTTCCATTTTTCTCAAAATATGGGCAAAAGGGACTTCCTTGTACTTTCTTGATTTACCTTCTCTTTTCACCACACCCCCAACTTAGGCTTTTGACCTAAGTTGGCTATTCAAACCAACCACAAATCATGAGGATTATAGGTAATGGGTCAAGAAAGGTCTCAATTTTATCAAGTTTCTTCCAAGAAAAGGTTTAAGGCTCAAGGGTGTTCAAAAGGAGTTCACACACTCACAAGGTAGGCCACAAAAAAGGTATAATGTCAAATTAGTTCACACTCTTTAAAGTCGCCTAAGATCATCTCATGAAATTGCATCACTTATTCAACCGGACCAACTGGGCAAATTCTAGGTGTCATCACACATGATTCACGGTAAGCTCATCACACAAGGCATTGACACCAATGTCAAACAAGACTTCACACTTTCGCTAGTGTGCAATGTTCATCACAAGAGACTCAATTCAATACTTGGCTAGTCACAACGAGATGCAAAGAGTTCACATATTGTCTACGCAACTTCAATTGGCCTCGTCGTAGCCGCACATTCATTTTTCTCAATAATGATCACTATTCGAGTCATCAGTATTGATCAAAACCAGTACTCAAATTTGCAAGAGAACAACCACATTCAACACATAAAAAAGGTGGCAAAAAATTTCAGAAGGGTCAAAAATCATTTACAATTGAAAGCAAGGAGCCACAAGCTCAAGTATCCACAAAAGCAGTGTAAAAACACATTTTTT
Organism: Solanum tuberosum; assembly: GCF_000226075.1. Classification (NCBI taxonomy): domain Eukaryota; kingdom Viridiplantae; phylum Streptophyta; class Magnoliopsida; order Solanales; family Solanaceae; genus Solanum; species Solanum tuberosum. Next base: position 918,261 of record NW_006239087.1, on the reverse strand, counting down.
TAGCTTAAAGCCCAAATATAAACAAAACAAAAATTATGAATGTCACACAAAAGGTGAGCCTCACCCCACCACAAAGAAAAACATTTGTCCTTAAATGCAAACAAGCTAATAATATCCAAAAGGCAAAAGAAATGAAGACATAGAAGGAGGTAAAGAAGGGATCATGTCTACTTAGTCGCTCCATCTATCTGGGCATCAGTGCTCGGTGCATCAGTCTGGACTTGGGCATCAGTGCCTGGAGTCACCACAAAAGGAACAATAGCACCAGATTCACCAAGAGCTGCCACAGGTGTATCCGCCAAAAATTTATGCACAGTTGCATCGAGTTCCCGGGCCCATGAAGGAATAGAGGGGTCTCGGGGAGTAGTCTACCTGTCAGAAATAGGCCTCTTGCCCTTACCTTTGTCTCCAGGTGGAGGTTCTTGCTTGTCCTTCTTGGGAGGATTTGACCTCCCGTCATATAAACTGAAATTCTGAGCTCTTATCTTTTGAGGTGGAACATTTCTCCCAGCAACTTTCGGTTTAGCCATGTCTTAAATGCCGATAAAAATAAGATTGAAAAAGCTAGGCGGCAATGCGATCCAAATCCAAGCACCAATCGATCAACTAAAATACCTATAGAATGCGGAAATATCAAAAATAATAAATAGGTGCAGGTTTGAAAAATGAGAGAAAATGGACGAGTTTGAAATTTAAGCTTTTGGCCTTTTAATAAATCGTCCAGTTCTTTCCCATTTGGCGACGTTAGTCGTATTTGCCGAATCATTTGGCGACACGCCAAGTAATCACTTACCTCGCCGAGTTTTATAGGATCTCCAGTTGAACTGAGGGTTCGAACGGCGGTCTGGATCGAGGTCGCCGAGCAGGTCGGCGACTCGCCAATAATTTTCTGGGCTCGCCGAGTTTTACAGACTCCCATTTGAAATTGTCTTGAGTCCATCGGCGATCGAGATCGGCGTCGCCAACCTCTTCAGCGATGCACCAACTGGGTATTTTGCTCGCCAATTTGCATTTTTTGCTCACTTTCCACACGTCGACCTAATCAAGCAACACACCATTATTTCTTAAATGCAAAAATAAAGCGATAAAACCTTGGGTTGCCTCCTAAGAAGCACCTTAGTCAACGTCGTGGCACGACACAAGTCCTTACTCAAACTCCATTATTGGGGTTGGTCCTAGTGCAACTAGGTAACCCCAATTGTTCATTTGGGTGGAGCTGAGGCAATACATGACCCATGAGAGTTTCAATTAGCTGGATAGATCTAGAGTGAGAACCGATCATCTGATTTAGCACTTCAATATTCTCCTTCATCTCTTCCAGCACTCTATCTTGTTCACTGATCTTTTGGAGAATGATTAACAGTGTATCCTCGACACTTTTACTCTCATTGTTCTCAGATCTTCTCCGCTCATGAGGGGGTATGTATCTAGCTTTTCCTTTGCACTGGACTTCAATCTCTGATATTTTGTTGGCCAACTCGTCCAGCTTAGTTACCAATGTGGTTCACATGAAGTCCCTCTCTACTTATTGGTTTGTCTCAGCCATGTGATCAAGCAGTTGGGCATCTATCACATAGGGCTATTGTACAATCCCACCCGGGAAGAGTTGATCAGCCAACACTTTATTCCCGGGACCAAGACTTCTGTAAAAACATTCTAAGAGGACTGTATCGGGAATTTCATGAGTTGGGCATTGAACCAGCAGTGCTTTAAACCTTAGCCATGACTCATGAATCCGTTCACATTCCAATTGTTTAAAGGTTAGGATGCGATCCATGAACATCATCACTTCTAACGGAGGAAAATCCATTTGTTCGCATTTACTGCACGACATGCTCACCTCCTCTATTTCAAAGCATACGCACACAAAACAAAGCTAAAAATTAAGCAAGTATCACAACAGCTAAAAAGAGCAAAATTTAACTTAACTAGAAATTCTCAATTAACACCACTCCCCGGCAGCGGCACCATTTCAACTTGACGTATCCGGGCGCTTCATCCAATGCTAAGCGTCCACGGTCGTTCAATAGTAATTTAACCCAACTAGTGAGTTGGGGTCGAGTCCCAAGGGAGCGGTTAGTAATTCAGAATTAAGAGAAAAGCAAGAACTTCGCTCAAGTCAATTATAGCTAAAGATATATACTAAGAAAAGCATATCAAATTAAAGGGTGACACAAGTGTCAATTATCAAGGGGGTTTTGTAGTCAAATTAGCAACTAAAAACAGCAAGTAATACGGAAATACGAATTTGGAGATGGGATTCTTGGGATGTGATAGGATTATGGGCTAAGATAAACAACCGGGTAAATTCTATTGATAGTAAATCGCTGTAAATTGGTAACTAAGCTAGACTTTAGTGGGGGTAAGCTTTCTCTCAAACAGTTTACCCTGTATCAAATCGGTTTCTCTCGAACACCGATAAGCGGCAATGAAGCACAACCTTCGCCTTAGTCCATTCACTCTCTCGAGTTGAATGTGTGGGAGAGGGTTTAGGATTCGCTCTCTTGAGATGAACCCACGACAACCCAATAACCACCGACTATCGATTTAGTAGTTTTGGTTTTAAAACCTCTCTCTCAAGCAACCCAAAAACACGAAGATAAAATTGTATTTGCAACTACAACCCCATTAAATTCAAACACAACTATTGAACGAAATCACCTTTAAAAAGCAAATTAACTATCAGTTAGCAATACCCAGCAATAAGTTCAACCCATATTCACATAATCACACCCCAAGAATTGGGGTTTTCGCTAGACATAGTAAAGAGATAGAAATCGATACCGGAAAGTGTTTCCATCAAGTGGGTACGATAGATATTGTCTTTACACATGTCTAAGATGAAGAATCTTCAATACCCACTTCCAATTGCTTAGAAATGGAAATATTCAAATCTTCAAGGCTAAGGAACAATGTCTCCAAAACTCTAAGTTCTAAAAACTGAAAATAATGTTTGATATTCTAAAATTCGCTATTGATTGCATATTAAACTAAAAATTCAAACAAGTATTTATAATTGTCAGACAGTGTGTTGCGAAGGACCACTCGGCGCAGTTGGATCGGCGATCCACCCTTTGGTCTGGTTCATCGCCTTTTTGCATTGGCCTTCAGCAAATTCAGGTTCTGTAACATTTGGCGATAAAGCACTGCATCGTGGAATTGTTCGGCAACTCGCCGACTGCTCCTTTATCTCACCGACTCGATTTTCTCCTTCAGAGTCTGGCACGCTGGAACATTAGGCGAGCCCATAGCCATTCAACGACTCGCCTAATGGTTTAGGCCATCCTCAGGCTGTCTTTTCTTTGTCCTTTTAGCTGCCTTGTTCCTTTTTGCCCAATAGTGTCCATGATTTGCCTCTAACTCCAAATACATGAAACTCAAGGCTTTTCATCAGTTATTGAGACAAAATATGCATTTAAGGACACTAAATCTATCAAAATAAAGACCTAAAATAGTCCAAATCGGGGACTCATCAGCCCTCAGCTTCCGAACATCACGATCAAGAATTGCAATCGGTTTCTCCTCATACTGAAGGTCTTCGTCTAGAAATATTGAGTCCCATTTTATGATGTAATCCTTGTCACCGTGATATCTCTTCAACATGGACACATGAACTACTGGATGAACTCCCGATAGGTTAGGAGGCAAAGCCAATCTATACGCTATTGGTCCTACACAGTCCAGAATTTCAAATGGTACAATGTATCGAGGACTAAACTTGCCCTTCTTGCCAAATCCCATCACCCCCCTTTCATGGGTGACACCTTAAGAAGAACTTTCTCACTACTCTGAAATGTCATGTCTCTTACCTTATGGTATGCATACTTTTTCCGTCTACTCCGGGCTGCTAAAAGCTTAGCTTGGATGCTTCTTGCCTTATCCTGAGCAATCCTTCACCAAGTCAACCTCCAAAGGTTTCACATCTCCAACCTCAAACCATCCTATGGGTGATCTACATCCCTTACCATAAAGTGCTTCAAATGGTGCCATATCAATAATGGAGTGATAGCTATTATTATAAGAGAACTCACACAAAGGTAGGAACTTATCACAATGTCCTCCAAAGTCAATCACACATTCCCTCAACATGTCCTCTAACACTTGGATAGTCCTGTCCGACTACCCGTCCGTCTGCGGATGGAAAGCTATACTAAAAGTGAGTTATGTGTCCGATTCATCATGTAATTTTCTCAAAAAGTTGGATGTGAACTGCGTACCACGGTCTGAGATGATAGAAAGGGGCACCCCGTGCAGCCTTACTATCTCTTTTACATACACCTTAGCCAATTGTTACGTATTATAGTCTATTCTGACTGGAATAAAATAGGTTGACTTAGTTAATTTGTCAACCACTACCCAAATAGAATCAAACTTTCCCAAAGTCTTGGGAAGAACAACCACAAAATCCATAGCTATTCTTTCCCACTTCCATTCCAGAATTTGCATTCTCTGAAGCAAACCCGCCGGCCTTTGATGCTCATATTTTACCTGTTGGTAATTTTGACACTTAGCCGCAAACTCCGTTATATCTTTCTTCATGCCTGGCCACCAATTTAGTCGCTCCAAGTCTCTGTACATCTTGGTCACACCCAGATGAATAGAATACCGCGAACCATGAGATTCTGTCAACAAATTTTGAATCAAGTCATCTACTCGAGGGACACAAATCCTTCTTTTAAAACTGAGTACACCCCCCGAATCTAAAGTCTCATCTTGTACCTTACCATATAGACACTGTCTTCTTTCTAAGCTCCTTCAAATTCTCATCCTGGAACTGTTTGGTCTTGATCTCCTCAATGAGCGTGGCCTTTACCTCAATGCTAGCTAACACCCCACCTTTCTCTAAGATGCCCAACTGCATGAACTTAGATTCCAAGGTTTGAGTTTCCTTATCTAAAGGTCGCTTGGATATATTCAAGCAAGCTAGACTACCAATACTCACCACTTTCCTACTTAGCGCGTCTGCCACTACGTTAGCTTTACCCGGATGATATTGGATGGTTACGTCATAATCCTTGAGTAACTCCATCCACCTTCATTGTCTACAATTTAGATCCTTTTGAGTGAACACATGTTATAGACTACGATGATCAGTAAACACCTCACACTTGACACCATAAAGGTAATGCTGCCATATCTTAATAGCAAATACTGCCGCTACCAACTCTAAATCATGTGTTGGGTAATTCCTCTCATGCACCTTCAGCTTCCGCGATGCATAAGCTATAACATTCTTATCCTGCATTAATATAGCACCCAAACCCAAATATGAAGCATCACAATAAACAATAAAATCTTTACCTTCCACCCATAGTGCTAGAATAGGTGTTGGGGTCAAAAGAGTCTTGAGCTTTTGAAAGCTCTCATCACATTTTTTGGTCCATTCGAAAGGTACCTCCTTTTTGGTCAACCTTATCAGATGCGTGGCAATAGAAGCAAAGTTCTTCACAAATCGACGATAGTAGCTAGCAACCCCCACAAAAATCCTAACTTCAGTCACAGAGCTAGGCCGAACCCAAATTCTTAACCGCTTCAATCTTTTGGGGATCTACCATTACCCTTTCCCTTGAAACTACGTGCCCTAAAGAGGCAACCGAAGTCAACCAAAATTCACACTTAGAAAATTTCGCATACAACTTTTGTTTCCCAAGAACACCCAGAAAAATACGAAGATGGTCAGCATGCTCTTCCTCACTTTTCGAATAAACCAAAATGTCATCAATAAATACTATCACAAACGAATCAAGAAATGGTTTGAACACACTATTCATCAAACTCATGAAAGCTACAGGCGCATTTGTCAACCCAAACGACATAATGAGAAACTCATAGTGCCCATAGCGGGTCCTAAAGGCTGTCTTCGGTACATCCTCAAGCATAATCTTTAACTGATGGTAACATATCTTAGATCAATCTTAGAGAAAATGGATGCACCTTCCAGTTGATCAAAAAGATCATTTATTCGATGCAGTGGGTACTTGTTTCGAATGGTTACCCTATTCAATTGCTGATAATCTATGCACATCCTCGTACTACCATCTTTTTTCTTAACAAACAAGACATGAGCACCCCACGGGGAAGCACTAGGACGAATGAAACTTTTATCAAGAAGTTCCTGAATTTGAGCCTTAAGCTCTCTTAACTCCGTCAGAGCCATGCGATAAGGGGGGATGGAGATGGTGCGGGTACTAGGTTCCAAATCAATAGAAATATATATCTCTATCCGGAGGAATACCAGGCAAATCGGTAGGAAATATTTCTCTAAATTCTGACACAATAGGAATAGACTCAATAGAGAGAGACTCGACCTCAACATCCTAATTATGAGCCAAATAAGCCAAACATCTCTGCGCCACCAGTTTCCTAGCCTGAATGGATGATTTGATCTTAGCTGGCTTAGGCTTGTACACTCCTTCCCACTCTAACTTTTCTCTACCCGGAATCTCAAGAGTCACGGACTTAGTATTACAATTAAGCACAACATAATAGGGGGACAACCAAGTCATGCCTAAGATTATATCAAAGTTCATCATATCCAACATAACCAAATCAGTCCAAGTTTGGAAACCCATAAACATAACAGAACAAGCACGATAAACATGGGTGACTATGACACACTCTCCAATTGGGGTAGAAACATGGATGTGGGGATCAAGTATATCAAAAATCATATCAAATCCCAAGGCAAACTGAACAGACACATAAAAATAAGTAGAACCCGGATCAAATAACACATTAGTCATCCGGTCACAGACAAGAATGGTACCTGTGGATCTTGTAGTATTGTATTTAGTTACGTCATTTCTTCTCTCTGATGTTTACTTCCTTAATATGTTGTTATTTTCCGCTGATTTGAGGCTTCTTCCCACTAGGCACGTTGCTTGTCATTGCGGACTATGACAAGAGGCTTCAATAGATCAATTTTCACCCTTGCTTTAGCCATACTAGGTCTAGTCATCGTCTTGGTGGCTATATCAAGTTTGGTCGATTTTTCCACTTCCCTAATAATTTATTTGACATAGTTCCAGTTATGCATAAGAAAAGGCAGACCAGGGAGAAGAACCCCGACAGGAACTATGGAGATATCTTCCTCTGGTTTAAAATCCAGAGTCCATTTTTGTAGCCAAATTTGAAACCCTTCCAGCTCAATAGCCCTCTTATATAACACTAAATTGAAGTATTCATCATTAGGGAAGGTAAGAAAAATATTGAAATTGTCATACACACCAATTTCGACAGACCCCCTCAAAGGAAATTATTCTGAGAACCTTGATCTGATAGTGTCAATTTGAGGTCAGGACTTCAAGAATCTTCCCACAATAGTTCTTCTACACGAAGTTGCCATCACTCCCTAGTAATCCGAGGCTTTGAATATCACAGCTGGCATCCCATTGTGAGTAGTTCTTCGAGATATTGCAGTCCCTTGTTCCATATGATTTGTGGTCATATTAGAATAGGGATCTGTCACTGAAGAAGCATAGGTAGGAGATATTTCTTTGGATATCTTGGGGTTGATGGGATCCCTTTTGGGGGATTGTTTATTTCTACTATAGCTGGTGGAGGACCGTCGGTCGGCGTCCCCATCGAAACCAAAGAGGCGGAGTAGCAACTAGTTTATATTCTAACGGAAGGAAAGTAGAGAGAGAACTCAACTATTAATATACTTATAATATAAAAATTATTTTATAATAGAGAGAAACTATTTTAAATATCTATTATAAAAAAGTACTTCTAATATTAAAATTATTTTATAGAGAGAAACTATTTTAAATATCTATTATAAAAAATTAATTTGAGAAACTATTTTAAATTTCTATTATAAAAAAATTAATTTGATAAACTATTTTAAATATCTATTATAAAAAATTAATTTGAGAAACTATTTTAAATATCTATTATAAAAAAATTAATTAAATATTTATTTTTATTAAATTATAATATTCATGTTTAAATTTTCAATCAAATTATACCTTTTTGGGGGCTGAAATTTAATTGTTGTTTTTTTTTCTAATCTTCTAAAAATATCGTTGTTACCTTTTTTTTCTAATTCTGCAAAATAATACGTAAAATAATATATAATATATATAAAGTAATAATAATATATAAACGTAAAATAAATTATAAAATTTATTATATAAGAATAAAAAATAAAAAATCTTAAATGAATTTTAACCAAACTTATGAAATATGTTAATTAATTAATAAGAAATATATTGGTAAATATGTATATATGAAATGATATTTTTAATCTTGAGAAAAATAAAATAAAAATTATGCTTTTGCTTTTTAAAAAAAACATAATTTTTTAACTTTTTCTCAATAACAGAAAAACTGATTTTAAGCATTTTTACTGATTTGTCAAACACTTAATTTTTCTATAAAAACATACTTTTCTCAAAATATATATTTCTGGCCTCTGAACAACAATGTCAACCAGACTCTTATTTAATTAAGCTCTCTTATTTTCTCTTTTTTTTGAAAGAAGTGAGTCGAGACTTCTCTAAAACGTAAAAGAAAAGATAAGAGAATGGCCGTGGCTAAGTAATGACATGACAACCCCCTAATTATATCATTGATTTCGTTCTACTATTGAAATAAATACAGAAAGGAATTAGTGTATGATTTAACAATTTCAACAAGAGATTCTTTTTATAATTATGTTCGTTACAATCATGGCTCTAATAATTAGCAATTTTTCTTCTGATTGAGCAAACTAATTATGAGTCTATCTTCACAAGTATGGAAATTCTTCTAAGTTATACTCCCTCCGTCTTTATTTACTTATCAAATATTTTCTAATTTAATTTTTCTTTTTATTTATTATTTTTGAAAAATCAAGGAAGGATAATTATTTTTCTTCCTATTAATTACCCTCTTAATTTATTAACATTGAGCTAGTGTCTTTGAAAAATGTAGTGAGTAAATATATTTAAGACTCTATCAATTAATAGGGGTAAAATGGTAAAATCACTATATCAATCATCGTTTTCTTAATAGGTGTGCTAAGTCAAAATTTGACGAGTAAAATAGCATGGAGGGAGTATATAATAGCATATAATACATAAATATGTCCTTAATTAACTTGACTTATGTTGATATCCATGTCCTCTGACTTTGGGTGTGCACGAGTAGAAACTTAAATTTGTATAAAATTGAACAAGTAGACACACGCGTCTTACGTAGCATAATACTTGTAGGATGCCACATAAGACATAAAATTACCATGTACGACACTACTTAAGACGAATATGTCTATTTGTTTAATTTTATATAATTTTAAGTGTCTACTTGTACACACCCAAAATTGAAGGACATAGATACCAGCTAAAATCAAGTTCAAAGACACGTTTATATATCATGCCTAATCATTTTTATCGTACATAACAGAGTTCTAATAATCAATAATATGTGAGCTCCGAACACCGGGCGGGAACAAAAAAAAACCTATTCTAACTTTTGCTCTGGCAAACTCAAAAAGATTATTTTAAAAGGTGGTCCAAGTGAAGATATTTTAAAATTGAAATCCAACATAATTTCTTCCATTCCTGTAGTTATTCACGGGTCATCCCTCGATCACAAAAAAAAAAAAGAAAATTAGTAGTTGCGTGGAACCACTAGTCAACTATTAATTGAATCATTATTCATCAACTTTTAGAAGTAAAAGAATAAAAAAAACATTATGCTTAAAAAGGCAAATATAGATTAATAAAGATCCTACTTATCCACATTACAAATACACCAGAATCAATTGCAGTAACAGACACCATCATAATATGTTATTAAACACAGTTGGTGTGCAATACTTTTAAGACTTATAAATCACAAACACAATATTTAAGAAATTATAGCCTAAACAGAGTTCGTCATTTTTTTTTTAATTAGACAAGACAGTGTGGGTACCGACAATATCGACTAATATTTACAAAAAATGTGGTGGACATTAACATGCTTAAAACAACTAACAATCAATAACTTAATGATTCAACAAATAACGAAAACTCACATGCACAATCGAAAAAATGTGTGATTTTCTTATATACAATTTATTTAAAAATGAAAACGTCATATAATCATGTGAATCAAATCTTATTGTTAGAAAAAAAATTATGAGATGGTAAATTTTTTTAAAGTTAACTACAGAGTACCCTTCATGAGTTGAGGGTTTTTTAGAAACAATTTCTCTATCTCTGTAAGATAGAGATAAGGAGTGTGTTTCGTAGGAAGGAAATTTTTTTCTTGAAAAACAAGTGTATTTCTAACTTATTTTCTTATGTTTGGTAGGTCAGTAGAAAATATTTTCTGGAAAATAATTTCTAATGTTTAGTTGGTAAATGCAAATATTTTCTAGAAAATAACTTTTATTTTTAGATTGAGACTAGAAAATACTCTTGAGGAAATAATTTCTGACCCGGTGACGTAAAAAATGAAATTTTAAAATTTGAATTATTTTTCAGAAATAATTTTTTTATTTAAATTGACGGGGGTGGTGGTGGGGGGTGGCTGGGAGTAGTGGTTGGAGTTTTAAGTTTGAAATACTTTTTCAAAAATATTTTTTATAAAAAAAATGACAGGGGGTGGCAAACTTTGTGAAATTTTTTAAAAATTTTCAAAAACAATTATTTTTTACGGAGAGTGGCCTGGAGGGGAGGGGGTAAGGGTGGGGTGCATAAAAATGACTTTTTAAAAAAATTTAAAATATTTTTAAATACATTTTTTTTTTAAATAATTGACGAAGGGTGGCCTAGGGGTGGGGGTGGGGTTGGTAGGGGTGGAGGGTGGCGTAAAAAGTGAAACTTTATTAAAATTTGAAATATTTTTCAAAAACAATTTTTAAAAAAATAAAATTGACAGGGGGAGGGGATGGGGTAAAAATAAAATTTTAAATATTTTTCCAAAAAAATTCTTGGTGGGGGGAGGGGTAGGGGTTGGGTTAGGTAAAAAAAATCTTAAAATTTCAAATATTTTTCAAAAGTAATTTTTCATTTTTTCATTTATTTTGTTTGTTTGAGGGAGGGGGTTTGGTTTGGGGGTAGGAGTAAAAAATATTTGAAATTTAAAAAATAAAGAAGTTTTAAAAATATTAATTTTATTTATGGGAGGGTCGGGTACGAACTACGGGGTAGGATTAAAAAAATATTAATGAAGTAGAGTTTCGGAAAAGGTTTTCCTTAATTTTTGAAGGGAAGTCCTTTTCCTTAAATTTGAGGAAAATGAGTTGATTTGGAAAACATTTAAGTCAACCAAACATGGGAAAATTGGAAAACCTTCATACCACACACACCCAAGATCTGCGTACATTTTCCCTCTTCAGATCTTCATTTCATGAAATTACACTAAATATATTGTTATTGTTATTGTTATTGTTATTGTTGTAGTATACCCTTGGTCTGTCTTCTCCTAAAAAGAGTTGCACTGCTTTTGTTTCAATTTAATTCATTTCAATTTAATAACTTAAGTATATTCATACTTCTCAATATCCTTTCATCTAATATATTTTTTGTTTTATATAACAATATTAATATTGGATAAAATTCTGCAGAGGAGTGATCTTATATGACAATTACAATTTGAATTGAAGAAAATAATTCAACAAAAAATGTATATGTTATTTTTATAGATCTTATATAAATAAGACTATATGATTTCAAAAATATCTAAGCCATTAAAATCTACTTTCCCCCGTTCAACATGTACTTTTATTTTATAGCATTACCTTTCCTCTCTAGGACTGGCTCTCCCGAGAATAAAATCGAGCAATCTTAGCTAGACAATCAATTTTAGCATAACAAGAAGAGAATCAATTTATGCCCATGATGACATCAAAGTAAATCATCTCTAGCTCAATCAAGTTATCATCGTCTTATATTGTAACAAGGCACCCATCAATGGCGAAGTTATAGCTAAAATATGGGACACATGGATTTGTGGTATCTCGGCAACACTATATATATACATATGTATTCCAAGATTGGTACAATAATTGGAGAAGGGCCTAAAATGCCCATTAACTATTTGAATTGATACAAAATTATCATTCGTCCATATTTCGGCTCTCAAATACCTCTAACGTCACCTTTTAGCTCAAGAATACCATCATTTCTAACGGTCCACACTCATAAGGTGGATGGGAGGACAACCAAATCCCATAGTTTAAGGGTACAATATTTCATACCCGTTAAAATAATTTGAAATTACTTAATATATGACTCATAAGATTTCTCTCTTCAATTCCTCTCTCTTCCACTTTTTATTTTTTTGGATCTTATCCATCATTTTAATTATTTTTTTAAAACTTATGTCAAAAAGGGAGAAAAAAGAGGAAAATAATTAGGACATTCATATAGATATAATTAGTTCAATAGAAGATAATTTAATAATATTTTTTTGTGTGTATCCAAAATTTAAAATAAATGAATAAAAAAAAAATCTTCTATCCCCACCACTACCACACCATGATAATAATATAAATTAAAAGAATACAATTATATACGTTCATTTCAAGTTTGACTCTCTGATATTCTAATTAAGAATAAGAGATTAAAAAAATAACAAAAAGAGGGAATTAATAAGATAATTGGATAATTAATAGAAAACTCTGTATCTATAAAAATAATAATCTTTTTTAGATGGACATCTAAACGCGGATTTTAGATGGATCCCATTTAGGAGTTGAACATGTAAATAAATGATGATCCCACTTGGAAAGTATAGAAAGAGAAGGTTATGACGATACGCCATTTATCTATAGTAATTGTTGAGTTTGTCGCTCGTAAACGATTATGGTGTTCTCAGCCGTGTTGTGCTTCTTGATTACCTTCTTACATTTCCCTTTTATGTGGTTATGTTATAGATAAAGTTGCCACTAAAGGAGTTTGACAACACAACGTAAGATAGTAAGTCCCGAAGTAAGGTATGTAAAACTAAAATCTCATTTGCCATTAAGGCACGACCTGAAGTCACATGTTCTTTAGATAAATGTCATCAGAGATTATATGATACTTGAAAGATAGTTATTCTATTTTATTAATCCTCTCATGTTGAAGTTTTGAACCTACAGAGTTATAGTACTCTTTTCTGGTCAAGGAAGTCATATGTTTCACATAATCATATGTGTCTTCAGTTGAAACTCTTAGAAGTTAGCGGGTGTATATGTTGCATAAATTTATGGTTGAATACAAACTATTCGTAGATGTATAGGCCAAAAGATATATGATTCTTAAGCTAAAGAAACTAATCACAAATTGTATCATGAGTTATATGATTTATGAGTTAATTATTATAAGTCTTTACATACAATTGAGACTGTATCTTACTTTGCAGCGTGGGGTGGGTATTATATTTTAGGGTCACTACGTGCGACACTATTCTGTGAAATCATGCTACAAGGACTTTTCATGACATGCAATGACCAAATTAAATTATAAGATAAAAGTTTAGAAAACATAAATCGTGATCATGATCAATGCAAATCAAATCATCTTTAAAACACATGCGAGATACTTTGAAAGTAACCTTGAACTGGGAAGTAGCCATTAACCGACATAGACCATGTGAGCTATAACACGAAATCCAATGTACTCCTCCCACACCGAAAAGAGATTGTCCTACTTGTCAAGGTAAGGACCATGAACTTCTAGCTTATGTGGGTAGTCGCCACTTGTCCACTCGGTGCTAAGCATAAATTCCGCATAATAGTTATTAATCTTAACTTATCTTATCATTATGGTACGCGGATAATCGCCACTTGTCTCATCATCCATGGAAAGACATAATTAAGCAACCAATCCAAGCTAGAAACATCATAGAAAAGCTCTTTAGACCATGTGTGAGAAAACCTTTCAACATTCATGATCTTTTTATAATAACTTTTAAGGCCCAAAGTCATTCACTCATTGCTAGAAATGCCCTACTACTAATTAAGATAGTTTTGAAAGCGTAATCTATGATCATTGATGGCATATCCGGATACCATACTAATCAAGATCTAATTTTAAAAAATTGCCCGAAAAGCATTGAGGACAAATCTAGATGACATTTATGTCATGTGGCCAAGCTTCATAGAACATATAGATATCTTCATCTATAAGCTTACTTGATTCATAAGCATTACTATCATAAAACATGCATTTTCCAATAATTCACAAGCTTCATCATGTTTTCAAAGTCAAAGCATCCTCAAATTCATTTACATCAATTTCATAAAGAAAAGACATGCATATCTTCATAGATTCATGTGTCATGGTTTATAATCAAAATCATGGATCATGCATGGCTTCGTGGTAATTCAACTTAAAAATTTGTAATTACTTCAATTCATGCATAAGAAGACATAAAATAATCAATTGGATCAACATTGAAAGGAACCATGATAATTGAATAAAATCTTAATTTGGTTGGGGAATATTGCTTTACAAAATTGGAGAATTTAGGAACCCTATGGAGGAAGGAGCCGCATAAGTGAAGACTATCATACCTTGGAGTTCAAAGCCCAAAATCTATGGTGGATTGGAGACTTGATCTTGAAACCCTAGACTTCTTCTTCTTCCTTAGAGAGAGAAATATTTGAGAGGATGAACTTGGTCAACTTTTGGAAATTTAAGAGAGTGAATTGAGTTGGGTGATTTAGGGTTTAAAATAATTATATAGGGCCAACGACAGAGGGTAAAATGACATAGTATTGAGTTAAAACAATTGAAACAAGACCAAAATGAACCTGACTTAAAACTACCGAAATGCCTCTCACGAGGGACTTAACAGGCCGTCTAGATCATCACGACCAGTCTAGTGGGTCGTGAAGATGCCCTTCCTGACAGAGCTTCACTAACATGGGCATAAATTTTTACTCCGGGATCAAAATTAGTCAAACTTGGTGGCGTTGGAAAGATGATTCAAAGATCTATACTTTAATAGGTTCACCTAATTCATTTTGTGCCGAAAGATATGATTGTTTGAAATTGACCCAAAATCTTAAGTCTAATAAGTCTCCTTCACGGACGACTTCACAGTCAGTGTGAAGCTTCACGGACCTTCTAGGCATTTGTGGTCCTTAACAGTGACCTGGGGTGAAACCCCTTCTGATTGGGTGACTTGTACGACCCACTAAACGGGTTGTCCAAGTCATCACAGGTCGTCTGGGGAACCGTCCAGGTGACTTCTGCCTAGGGTAGTCCTGGATGGTCTTCATGGACCCTTTAACGGGTCGTGGACCTCTACACGGCTCGTCTAGAATTCCATGAAGGGTCCATGGTTTGTTTTGGATTTGTGGACCATTTGACCCTTTCTAGCCCTTTTTCAAATCTCAGGTGTTACATATACAAATGAATAAGCCATGAAATATTTGGTAAGGACCTGTGAGATTGGTCACTAATCCCAGTTTTGGATTATGTCTCCTACATACATATGCTCAAAATTGCCTATCTTTATAATTGATTCATTTCAGCATTCTTTCATGTCTACTTGTTATTCAGTCTTCTTTACATGCAAGTACATGTTTTATATGTACTGATATCCCTATTTTTTGGCGGTGCATTTCTATCAATACAGGCTCAGGTACTCTGGACAACAAACATTTTCCAGTAGACTAGAAACTTTTAGTTTAGCAGTTGGTAAGCTCCACCTCTACCTGGAGCTATCAGATATTTAGAGCGTATATTTTCCTCTAAATGTACATATGTCAAAATGGGTATGTCGGGGCCCTGTCCTGACTAGTTAACAGATTCTCATATGCATACTCTTTAGAGGCTTCTAAAGACTTAGTTTTGTTCTTGTTGTAAAGTAGCCTAGTGGACCCTTTTGTCATCTATGTTTTAGTATGTATCTTGGTATATGTTCTGTTGCTTATGAGTCTACAGCTTTGTCATAATTCAGTACAGGATAGTTAGCAGGTGCTTGTATAAATTCTCGATGTCCACCCTTTTCTAGTTAGGGGCGTGACATATATATATAAACACAAACCGAGAATTTTTTTTGGAAGCAGAGGGTTATGTGCGGTGGGATAGAATTTTTTTTGTTTTAAAAAATTAAAACAATATCTAAATTATTCTTTTAAGGGATTGT
>NW_006239087.1:884434-902183 GCF_000226075.1 Solanum tuberosum | reverse complement strand
ATGTTGGGGGGGGGGGGGATACGGTGAGAGGAAGTGATGAAGTGGAGTAAGAAAAATATTTTACATTTTATTTAATAATTTTTTTTTCCGGGGGGGGGGGGGGTATTAATACTTTAATCTTTAACTTTAACCAATAATAATTATTTATTTAATTTTTGTCAAGGTGGAATGTTTTGTTCATGTGGAGTGTGATGTAACAATTTATAAAAGAGAGTATATTACATACATCATGATGAGAGTGTAATAAAAGAGAGACGTGTTTTCTCAAACTAATAAGTGATAATTTAGGTATGAAACTCACACGGTCTATATTTTAGGTATGAGACTAAAAAAAAGGGAATAATTTATGTCCGTTTTTTACCCTTATCTAAATTAATATAAGTATTTTACCACATTATCCCTATTAAATGATGTTTGATATGACGTCTTGAGAAAAGTTTTAGAAAATAGTATTCGATGCTAGGGTAAAACATAGAAAAAAAAGAATTGTCTCTTCTTGATAAGCCAAAGTGACAAATAAAAATGAAAATTTATTTTAAGAATAAGTGACAAGTAAAAGTGAACGGATGGAGTAATGTTTATGTAATTTTCAAATAATATATATAATTCTTTTTGTCCCGATATATGTTGCACAAATTGAATTTCAAGAGTCAACCAACTTTTAAATTTATTTTTAATTTTTTTAAGTTGTTAATTATTGAGATTTATAGTACTTTTACGTTATTTTCAAATAATAGAAGTTACTTTCTCTGTCTCATTTTATTTGAGATCAATAGAATTTCAAGAGTCAGCTGAGTCTTTTTATAAGTCTTTTAAATATTTCAAGTTGTTAATTATTGCAATTTAATATATTTTTACATAATTTTCAAATATATAAAAAATTACAATAATAAGACAAATAAAATGACCTACTGTATGCTTTGGAATATATAATAATAATAATAATAATAATAATAATAATAATAATAATAATAATAATAATAATAATAATAATAATAATAATAATAATAATAATAATAATAATAATAATAATAATAATAATAATAATAATAATAATAATAATAATAATAATAATAATAATAATAATAATAATAATAATAATAATAATAATAATAATAATAATAATAATAATAATAATAATAATAATAATAATAATAATAATAATAATAATAATAATAATAATAATAATAATAATAATAATAATAATAATAATAATAATAATAATAATAATAATAATAATAATAATAATAATAATAATAATAATAATAATAATAATAATAATAATAATAATAATAATAATAATAATAATAATAATAATAATAATAATAATAATAATAATAATAATAATAATAATAATAATAATAATAATAATAATAATAATAATAATAATAATAATAATAATAATAATAATAATAATAATAATAATAATAATAATAATAATAATAATAATAATAATAATAATAATAATAATAATAATAATAATAATAATAATAATAATAATAATAATAATAATAATAATAATAATAATAATAGATTGTATATGTAACTAAGGAGCCGTTTGATAAGGTGTACAAGAATGGTGACAAAGAAAGTGCATTAGTAATTTTGACATGAGTTTACGTACATTAATTATACTGAAATTATTTTTCACGTTATGTTTAATTTGATAAGTTAAAAATATAATTTATTGTATAATTTCTAAAAATTATTATTTACAAAAAAAAAAAAAATACATTCCACAAATATGATAAAAATATATATTTGAAGGGTGGCTAAATATATGCATTAAAATCTTTTACACTATACACGCCACATATGTACTCCAAATACAGTAATACCAAAATGATGGTGTAAAAAATATGAATTGAGATGGTACTGGAAACTCGTTATTTTGGTTACAAGAAGTTGGGAATATTTTTTATTTGTTAATAGCAAGTTTAAATTTTTTTTTTAAAAAGGAATAAAAGGTGGAGAGCAAGGGGAAGGGGAGAGAAAGGAGAGGGAACACACCGACCCTCTCTTACCTGTCTGTCAGTTTTTTACTATTCCTAACATGCTTTCTCTCCTTCTTCTATTCTCCCAATCTGCAACTTTTTTCTCTCTCTCCCTTTCTCACTGTTAACTCCGGACAGATCTGCTCTACCGCCGGTCAAATTCTCCGGCAGTTTTACTTCTTCTACAGGAAGGAAGCTTCGTATTTCTAAGCTTTGCATTACACGTCCATATTCTTTCCACACCTGTAATGCTTCCATATTTAATTTGAGGAGATATTAATGTTTTAGTAGTGAATAAAGAGAAAATGAATCGGAGCTTCAGAGATTCTTTGATCACCGGGAAGAATTTCCCTATCTCTTCGCAGCACCGGCGAGGACTTAGTCTTAATGGAGCTTCTAGGGAGCCCGACGATAATTTGGATCTCTTCTCCAAAAGTCGCCGGAGTGTTTCTGTTGCCTCCTCCGACGAGACTGATGGTACCAGTTTATTTTTATTCTATGATGGACATTACTTTGACATTTTCTTCTGTTTATATCTACCTTCAAATTTTGTTCTTCATTTTCTGCTACGATAATTGCAGTATGCCTTATCTTATTGTTCGGCGCACAATTATAATATACATATACACATAATTACTTCTCAATCCCAATTAGTTGAGATCTCGTATGTGAATTCTCTGTATGAGTCATCTTCCTCTGTCTGCAATCTCTTTATACCTAGCTGTTTTCTTTTAGGATCAATTAGTTCGACAAATTCTACTCGAAATAATTAGTCTGGAATATGCTACGTTTGACTTTGGCATATTAAGCTCTAATTCTTCTCAGTACTTTGCCTTTTTCATTTACGTATTTTCAAGGTGTTTCGATTGCTCTATGCCTGCAGTTACGGTTAAGCTGGGAAGGCTTTCAATTGGATCAGTGAAGCAATTAAAGAGTGGATTAGAGGATCTGTTGGCATCTACGGAAGGAGAGAAACATGATTATGATTGGTAAATCCTTATTTCTTTCTTTATCTGCAACTTTTGAATATCAGATCTAGCCTCTTCATTACCCGTATATATATGTTTCAACTTAAATCAAATAACGTGGGAAACTACTACAATTACAGTATGAACTGTTTTTTGTGTTGAACTCGTACTGATTACAAAAACAAAGACTACCTTTGATCTGTTCTGCTGTGTTGTTCCCTTCTGTCTAAAGAAGATTAGTTCCTTTAGTTTATGACTAGATCATAATTCAGGTGCTCAAATATTGACTAAGACACTGGGTATATCAGTCGAAATATACCTTTGTTACCCAGCAGTGACTGAGAACTGTAGTAGTGTATATCTGATGTATCAATTAAGGCCAGTTGTTTCATTTAACCACCACGGTCAAATTTGCCTACCCCTTTTTAAAGTTTGCTCTTCCCTTCAGTAGTTTCTCTTTCTGATTTTGAATGAATGAGGAACAGAAGGCCATTATTTTTTCCTCACCCAAAGTCGGTGTCTTTTTATTTCTATAGGCTCCTCACTCCTCCAGGAACACCTCTTGTTCCTACATCAGATGGAAGTGAATCAAAACCTGCTTCAGTGGGTCCAAGAGGCAGCTCATTGGGAAGATCTGCTTCCACTACTAAGGCTTCAAGGGTGCGTCTCTATGTTTCTGTATTAATCATGTCTTTGAAACTGTTCAAATTCGTATGTATTGTTCAATGCTCTTTAGACTTGCTTCTCCATGAGAATTTCCAATCCTGTTGTCTATCCCAATCATTTTCTTTTTGTAATAATTCACAATCATCATTAGTTTAGGTTATCATTGCTTAATATCTTCTTTTGAATTGTGTTCTTGTACTTGTGTCTTACTTATTGGGTTAGACAGTTATTTTTTTCAATGGGTTTAGTTAGATGGCTATCTAAAATATCTCTCACAAGGTTGCAATCCTCACCAAAACCTTGCAATGTTGTTGTGCTGATAAAATATTTGTTTTCAGCTTTCAGTGTCTCAATCAGAGAGCAATACTCCTGCAAGACCAACTCGGAGTAATTCAGTTACTCGACCTTCCATATCTAGCTCTCAGTATTGTACTTACTCAAATAAATCAGGCTCTATTCTAAACACAAGCTCTGCATCGGTCTCCTCCTATATTAGACCATCTACACCAACCAGCCGTTCATCTTCTTCAGCCAGGCCTTCCACGCCGACCTCCCGTGCAACAGTGTCCAGACCTTCAACTCCTTCTAAAGCCCGCCAAGCCCCAAGTACTTCTAGGCCAACCCAGAGCTCTAGACCTTCTACTCCAACATCCCGGCCCCAAATATCGGGAAACTTGAGTACCCCTTCAAGGCCTACTTCAAGGCCTTCAACACCTACTCGTCGGACTATAACACCTTCATTATCTCCAGCATCTAGATCTTCAACTCCAGCAGGGCGCCCTGTCACCAATGGACGAACTGCAGCTTCTCTTTCTCGTCCAAGCTCCCCTAGTCCCCAAGTTCGGCGACCATCGCAGCCAATAGTTCCCCCAGATTTTTCACTTGAAACACCACCAAACCTACGCACAACTCTGCCAGATAGACCTCTGTCTGCTGGCAGGTCCAGGCCAAATCCTTCTGTCACTACCAAGGGAAATGCAGAAGCCCCAAGTGTTGCAAATCCTCGAAGACAGTCATCCCCCATTGTTAGCAGGGGAAGACTAACAGAACCCTCTGGTAGAGGACGAGTGCTTGGCAGTGGGCAGCTAAGTGATATATCTGATTCCCGCAGGGCTTCACATGTCTCAGAGTTGTCTACAAGGAAGCCTGTAAAGACTGCTGCTGATAACATGGGACTTGGAAGGACAATTTCTAAGAAATCCCTTGACGTGGCAATCAGGCATATGGTAAGTATTGGTCGTTTAGATTTTACTTTGAACACATTCTTTTATTATTATCACATTAGTATGGTTTCAACATACTAAAGCTGTGAAGCAACTTTTAACTACCGATCTGGTTCAGTTATTTGTGGTCTGCTTATGGTTGTTGGTGAAGTGATTTAGAAAATTAAGCACTTGATTTTGTGTTCTATTTGATGCTGTATGGGCTTCCTTGAACTACCAAAGGGCCAGAAAGTTATTACGTACTTAACAGTGTGTCTGTTGCTGCTGCAGGATATTAGAAATGGCATTAATGGTGTTCGTCCAAGTTCTGGTTCAACCCTCTTCCCTCACAGTATTCGATCCACAAATGGGAAAGGCCAGCCTTCTCATGGTTCGACTGGCGCATCCTCTTTCAATGAGAATGCATCTTACCACTACAATGGTAATCTTCCAGAAAATGGTAATTACCTTAACAGATCATCTGAGAATGGGAGTGAAGAGGCCAAGTCTCAGCATTCAGCAAAATTGACAGATATTGATATTTATGAGAGTTCTCGTTACGATGTGCTTCTGCTGAAAGAGGATTTGAAAAACACGAATTGGTTGCACAGTATCGACGACAAGTCGGACCAAGAAACCATATTTGGTAACGGATTTGAGTCGCTGCCTGAACCTTTTAGCCCTTTGCAATATTTGTGAAGTGATATTCCTTCGTGTTATTACTAATTTTTCCTTTTGAGTTTTATTTGTTGGTAAAATCATTTGTTTGCAAAGGAAGATAAGAAGATATGGAATGTGGCAAATTAGCCCATCAGGACTGTGAAAGGCAACCTACTATATCTATTTAGTTCCATTTATTATGCAAGCAAAAGGACATTTTTATTTTTTCATTTTCATGTGCTGTCAAGAAGGTGGTTGCGTCAAATTATGGTTGTTAGTAGATCTTATCCAGTTGAAATGAAGCCTTTACCATTGTAGTAGATTGTCTGGCCCTTATTGATGGCCAAAAGTGTGTGTTATTCTGATTGGGCAGACATAAGTGTAAATGGAAGCTTATTGTCAACATATTAATGTTACCTTGATTTGGTCCTAACAAAAAGCTTATTTTCTTGATTCTGACCTTACAAACATTTGAATAAACCAACGTATTAACTATTCGTAGATATGTATCTTAACTCTTCAGTTTGAAGTGGTAAAGAAAAATACCCTCCATTTTACCTGTTATTTGTATTAAAAATATTTGTTTTCACTTATTCGTTTTAGTAAAGTAAAATAAATTTATTATATATTTGTAATGCTATCTGTATAATAAAATAACAATGTAAATACTAGTAGTTAAATTTAGATTTTCAATGCATAATTAATAAAGTTAATTTAATATGACAAAATAATAATAAATATTTTACTAAGAAGAGTGTCGAGTTGGTATGAACAAACAAAATGTGAGGGAGGGTGTAGTAAAAGCTACGGAAAATGACCAAAACTACCCCTTAATATTGGAAAAAGTTTAAAAATACCACTCATCCACCTATCGGGGTAAAAATATCCCTCAGTCAACCTTTTTGGTCCACTATTACCCTTTAAACTAACAACCTTATATTTTTTAAATTATTATTATTATTAATTCTTTCGTGGCGTCAATCTATTGGATAAAGTTAAATTCCAACCCACCAAACTTTCTCCTACCCCATCCGACCAATATTGACATCCCTTGACCCAAACGCAATTAAAAGATCCATATATAATTACAAAAAAATTGATTCTTGAATTTTGTGAAGCTATTACAGATTGGAATGGAATGATATCAATCCGTCTGCGTAATTTGTGGGAAAAGAAAATTAGTTCTGCCTGATTTGTGGGAAAGAAAATCAGTTATGCGTGATTTGTGGGAAAGAAAATGAATTTTACATTAATATTCCATATTAAGCGCAACAAACAAGTTTATAATGTATCATACATAATATATTCGGAGGAAACTTATGTATCCGGATGTCTGATTTTTAAGAGATTTTTGTAAAATAGGAAAGAGCAGGGATAGAATGTAATTTAGGGTCTTATACTGTGGGATTTAGGTAAGTTATACTTGAAAAAAATTGAATCATCTCTTCTCTCCCAAAACCTAATATCCTATTTTTCTTCTTCCCCTTTTCGTATTAAGCGATTTCAAGATCAATTTCACCCAAAATAATCAGATTTTCGATGCAACATTTTATTGAAGTTAAAAGATTCAATCGTCTATTGAAGTTGAAACATTCACATGTTTGCCAACTAAAAATGCAAAATGATTACAACTAGCAATAAATTCCCATGTAAAATACCAATTTGTAAAATTCAAAAAGTTTTCTTTCCAGATGCACAAAATTTCTTTACAGTTCCCAAACTTCAAATTTTGATAGTATTTCTCTTACTTTTAACTTATACACATCAATGTTTTAAAATAATGGCGCAGTGTGTTTAAAAGTTTATACACATCAATATTATAAATACAGAAACTTGATGGTAATATAAGTGACAAAAACTCTAATAACGAAAAAGAATACTAAAGACAAAGTAATAGTTATTGTGGGTGAAATTTGATCTTGAAATCGCTTCATAAGAAAAGAGGAAGAAGAAAAATAGGATATTAGATTTAGGGAGAAGAGATGATTCAATCTTTTTAATTTTAGGTGAAATTGACCTAGAAATGCTTAATAAGAAAAGGGAAAGAAGAAAAATAAGATATTAGGTTTAGGGGAAAAAGAGATGATTCAATCCTTTTTATTCTTGATGGATTTTTTAGGATATGGGTCAAGGGATGTCAATATGGATCGGGTGGGGCAGGAGAAAGTTTGGTGGGTTAGAATTTAACTTTATCCAATAAAAAGATGTCATATAATAATTAATTATAATAATAATAATTAAAAAATACTGTTAGTTTAAGGAGTAATAGTGGACCAAAAAGGTTGGCTGAGGAGTATTTTTAGCCTAATAGGTGGATGATGGATATTTTTAAACCTTTTCGAATAGTACAGGGGTATTTTTGACCCTTTTTCGTAAAAACTAAAAAGTATGAGCATGTCCACCAGTCACGCAACTAAGAAGCGTGTCCAATCCATCTTTTGGACAAAAATATATGGGTAAATCACATAAATATGCTATATCAAGAAAAATATTTATCATTTATGACACTAAATTTTATTTTATTTTAATTTTAAAAGTATTTTCCAACTTAATATAGCAATTTTTTGGAATTAAAAATTGTATAATGATTTCAAAAAGGTCCATATCTATTTCTATGTCGCTTCTTTCCCTCTTTCTCTATCATTTTCTTTCAAACTCATGATTTTTTTTCTTTTCCTCATCTTCTTTTTATTCTTCTTTCTTCTTTGAAATTTCCATTTAAAGAACTATTCTCAAATCAATTTTTGCCCATATTTCACGATTTTCATCCAAAACACGATAAGAAGAAGAACAAAAAAAAATAATTAAAATTTGTACAAAATCATGTGCTCAAGCAGGAATTTCAAATCTCTAAAATTACAGCAACAAGAGTTCACCTTTGATGGTCATTATAAAACTTCAAACTTTGAATTCATTATTTGAGCTTAACGAATTTGTGATTAGTTTGGATAGGTTGTTCCTACAAATAATGAAAAAAATCGTTTGGAGTTTATATCTCAATTTTAAGAAGATTTCGATTAAGTTTAGAATTGATTTTATGAAAAATATTAGATGGAAGCTCGAAAAAGATGATGTTTACAAAACTATACCCCGATTGTATTAAAGTTGTATTAGATATGTTTCATAATTGTATTAAAATCATGAATAATACATTTATAATACATATTGCAAACTTCACTCCCTTTTTAGTGATATCAACCTAACCAATTTAGGTTACACATTTATAATACATATTGCAAATATCCCTCTTTTACTTAGTGATACAAATCAAAATATTTTATAAGTCACATAAAATGCATGTTCTCGCCTCCGACCCAGTAGAACACAGAGTCAAGCCAAGTCCTGACCCGCCTAAATGGAATTCATATCTGGTCTCGAGCGTGAAATTCTCCAGGGATTAAAACAAAAATTTGACTTTTCCCTAACGCCAATAAGAAAGGATGGTGTTTTTAGGTAACAAACCACGCCAAACAGGCTAATCCTGTAGCAAGAAAAAAAGCAGAAAGGAACCGGGGTGGCCAGGTGTGAAGAGTTATTCATGAATAATATATTTATAATACATATTAAACATTTCACTCCTTTCATAGTGATACCAACAAGAATAATTTAGGTAACACACTAATAATACATTTATAAGACATGTCCAATATATTTTTAATACATATTGCAACCGTTATTCATTTTCTTAGTGATACAAATCAAAATAATTTTATAAGACAAATATAATATCAGTTTTATTCAAGAACAATACATTTTGCAAACTTCACTCTCTTCTTAGTGTTACCTTACAATACATTTTTATAACATATATTGCAAACATCACTTATGTTTTTAGTGATACAAATCAAAATAATTTATAGGACACATATAATACATATTTTATTCATGAATAATACATTTATAATATATATTGCACTCTTCGCTCCTTTCTTAGTGATACCAACAAGATAATTTAGGTAACACATAATACATTTATAAGACACGCACAATACATTTTTAATACATTTTGCAACCGTCACACATTTTCTTAGGGGTCATTTGGTAGCTGAATAAGGCCAAAGCTAATTCATGGATAACTTGGTTATTCATGTATTAATTTAATACCATGTTTGGTTTGCAAACAGGATAAAAGTTATTCATGTATTAATTTTATACAACGTTTGGTTGACAGATTTCAAATGTTGTATAAAAGTTATTCATGTATTATTCGTATATGGTGTTTGATTGCAATTTTTGTAATCTTACATAATTAATACTTGTATAACTTATGAGAGAATCTATGTATAATTTATGCGGAATAGAAGGTTGAATAAGTTATGTGTGTATTAGTAATACATGTATTAACATGGTAAATTACACATTCACCCCTATTAATTTACTCTTACATATATATTAATTTACAACAAATTAAATAATTAATACATATTAAAAAAAAGCACTACCTTTTTTTTTCTTTGAGTTTTTTTGTCTTGATAATTGCTTACTTTCTTTATCTTAAATTCTTATTAATTGTTTTCCTTTTAGTTAAAAATACAAGTTTTAATTTTTTTGCTTAAAATTACAGGTTTTAATTTTTTTGCTTAAAAATACAAGTTTTAATTTTCTTTCTTAAAATTACAAGTTTTAAATTTTTTAGTTTAATTTAAATTACATACTACTTAATTAGTTAATCATATTGAATACAATTTACTTAATTATTTTTAGTTATTTATTATTTTTCGCTATTGGTATTTATTTAATTTTATTCTGTTATTTATAAAGTTGGTTATTTTAATGGTTATAATAAATATTAGCTCACTAATAAATTTTGAAATTAAGAAATACAAATTGACTAACTAATATATTGCAATCTCTATATAACTAAACTATGCGTAACTAATACATGTATAACTAAACCCTGCATAACTAATACCTGCATAACTCTATTCAGCTACCAAACGACCCCTTAGTGATACAAATCAAAATAATTTAAAAGACACATATAATATAAGTTTTATTCATGAACAATATATTTATAAAAAATATTGCAAACTTCACTCTCTTCCTAGTGATACCAACCAAATGATTTAGGTTAACACACTTATAATACATACATAATACATACTGCAAACATCACTCATGTTCGTAGTGATACAAACCAAAATGATTTATAAGACACATATAATACATGTTTTATTCATTATCAATACATTTACAAAAAATATTATAGACATCACTTCCTTTTTAGTGATACCAACCAAAGTAATGTATACTGCACTTATAAGACATGCAGAATACATTTTTAATAATATTGCAACCTTCACTCATTTTCTTAGTGATACAAATCAAAATAATTTATAAGACACATATAATATAAATTTTATTCATGAATAATACATTTATAATACATATTGCAAACTTCTCTCTCTTCTTAGTGATACCAACCAAATGATTTAGGTAGCATACTTATAATACATGTACAATACATTTTTAGTACATATTGCAAACATCACTCATGTTCTTAGTGATTCAAACCAACACAATTTATAAGACACATATAATACATGTTTTATTCATTAACAATTCATTTACAATACATATTGCAGACATCACTTCCTTTTTAGTGAACTCAACCAAAATAATGTACGGAAAAGGGCCATAAATATCTTTAGACTATTCGAAAAGGTTCAAGAATACCCCTCATTCATCTATTTGGTTAAAAATACCCCTCAATCCATCCTTATGACCTACTTTTACCCTCAAAACTTAACAAATATTTTAAAATTATTATTACTATTATTATTTATTATGTGGCGTCTTTCTATTGGATAAAATTATATCTATTTTTTTCAACCCGCTTCGATCCATATCCACAACCCCATGACTCAAATTCAATTAAACCTAATAATGAATCTCATCCTTTCTCTCTCTTAAACACATGAATCTCTGACATTTATCATGTTTAAATGATTAATCATTAAATGTATTACTGTGGTTATGAGAGAAGAGCATTGAGAATGCAGATAAAGTAATACTAGTGCCAATTTGACTGCAAAATCGACCGCATGAACAGTGACCCGTCATATATACTCTCACTTCAATGATGCATTATTATTCTTCTTCTCTTCTAGCTAGCTAGCTACTTCTTCAAAGTAGAGGAAGCAAATTGATGGGGAGTTCATAGAGAACACATATATAGGGATGGGGTATGAATAGGAGATCAGCAAGTTGAAAGGGATATGCAAGTAATAATAGGTTTTAATTGAATTTAGAGTTTTGGGGTTTGTAATATTGTTTGTTAGCTCATTAGATAAAAAATATAGTAAGTATATGTGCTCCATAAAATGTTGAAATGCTAATGATCAGTTGGTCGTTAAACATATGCTACAACTTTTTTTTTTTTAAATTCTTCGTTTGCAGATAGATTACAGAGAGATAGGGGCTACATTCATTGTCACGACCCAACCCATCGGGCCGTGCGGGCACCTACATACTACCACCTAAGTAGGAGAACCTTTATATCCCAATAGTTAAAATCATGCGGAAAATTTAGAAAAATAGAAATAAATGTAATAATAAGATTTTTAAAACAATATCCTTAGACACACTTTTAGTTAAAACTTGTAAAGTAATTTAACAACTCACATGGATCTAGTCTAAACAGGTACAAGAGATACTAAGAGTACATCTGGACAAGATAAACAAAAGATACAACTCCCACCATGCAGAAGGAAGAGTAGAAGCTGCTGGAGAATTTATTCGTTTTCACCTAATGAAACATCACCAACCTACATCCAGACTATGTAAAAAAGACATAGCAAGAGTAGTAGTACAAACACACGTACTGGTAGGCATCATCGGTCAACCCGACACCCACCACATAACATATGAAACCAACTAGTAAGATCATGAAATAAACTACTCACTTCTCCACCTTTACCCTCTCTTTAGAATACTTGCAATTTACACCAATACTCTAATTACTAACCACCTTCTCAGTCAACTTACTTACCAGGTTCTTGATCATAGCCTAACCGTTATAACACATTAACAAATCCCCAATTAACCATCACATTGTATTTCAACTAACCGCTCACGTCATACCCATATTTACTCGTCACATTACCCAACCATGGTCACATAGTACATTATATCAAGCCTTCTTACCACTAACCCAATCTCTTTCCCCAAGGTGAAATCCACCTAGTATGTTTCATCACATACTCTGCCTCTAGTTCTCGCCATTACAACACACGAACAACTCTTGCTATCCCTTACTAGCCCCTTGAACACTTTGCCCTTCCACTATACCCAACAAGTTCGCTTAACACAAGAACAATCAAATATAAGCCAATACAACAATATAATCACATGTATATATGGAACATATACAATATCATCAACATGAAGAACAACAACACATTTCACATTCCTTAAGCTACAAAATTATGACAAGTCATTGGTCCTCTCATGGAACCCAAACCCAAATAATTAGCATACCAGAATGTGGTACCCAATCCAATAATAATGCCGCAATGTGGCATTGGTCCTCTCATGGAACCCAAACCCAAATAATTAGCATACCAGAATGTGGTACCCAATCCAATAATAATGCCGGAGTGTGACAACCGATCCAAGTTAGTTATGCCGGAACGTGAAACCAATCCACTCAACATACCACAATCACAATCACAAGTATATCCTCTTAATCATATAAACAATTCATGATTCATGGCGTTTGTCATTCATATATCCTTATTTACAACAAGTGTGATCAACAATACAACATTTGTATACCTACACATATCACAACGAAGCAAGAACAACAAACATCGCTAAATCATAGAATCACCACCCTCACAATGGATTATTCATCAACACATATCATGCAAACCTTAATTCAACCATACTTAACCCTAATTCATCCACTAAGGCTTCTTTCTAGAGTTTTAATCATAAATCATTCGGTGCAGGAAGGTCAACGCATAAATCCTACCATCGATTTACATATATTACGCATTGAGCACAAATTTAAACTACTCAATTCATAACAAACCTATCCTACCTAGGCGCCAAGTAGTTGCACGGAGTTTTGGTCTTTGATTCTTGTTTCCGGAACCGAAAATTCGCAATCCATCAACATCTTTACGCTAGAAATCTCTCTCTCCCATCTTTCCAAGCTTGCAATAGCTTTTTGGGGGTTTCTAAGGTGTTTTACGACTAAATTAGGTATTTTACAAAGAAGGAGAAAATAGAATTTCACGTTATTTACGTTTTGCCTCGCCTATCCTGCTATGGTGCCAACTTACCCCTCCCTGGCGCCGCTGCCCTAGCAGCAACAAGCCCGCTCTGGAGGGACAATGGCTCAGAATTTTTCCAAATTTTGGTTTTCCTAAATTATGACGGTTCGGGTCGTTACAATAGATACCAATTTACCACTCGTTCGTCCCCGAACGACTAATGCACGGATCATTATGCACCCTACCTTGGAGCATTTTTAACCAACTACTCGGTCCATTATGAATTTATGGTAGGGAATGGTTTTTGTTTCTAAAGCCTGATTTACGATAGGTCCCATACCTTAAGAGAACGGTTATGATATGATGCAATGTTCGACAAAAGAAACTTTTGCGTCCCAAATTACACAGCCTGACCCTGCTAGGGCGGCAACCCTCCCGCTGAGGCGAGGCCGCTGTGGCGAGATATCTTCCGCTGTGGTGGGAGATCCAAAATAGAAAAGGGGAAATATTTTCCTCATTCTCCTTTTTTCAAACTCAAAACCACCCCAAAAACTCTCTCGACATGATCATTCCGGACGACAAATCAAAAGTAATTTTTCATATTCCTTACACTCCTTACTTCATTGATTACCTAACTACTCTTGCATGACATTCAACGATTGATTAGAAATGGTTTTTGGGGTTATTTTCAAGAATGGACATAGGTTGCTTGATTTGTTAGAACAATGTAGCATGGTTACTTCCCTTACGTCCCCAACGTTCCCACAACGTCCTGGGCGTAAGGATTTCATAAAAATATGGTTAAATTGATACAAAAACCGGTGGGGGATTTGAAGGGTCTCTTGGTGTAAAACTCTAATTTAGACATCATTTAGGAGTTATTTTGCGGAAATAATTGATTATTTATGTCCTAGGATAGTTTATATACTCTGATCTGCTGAAATTCTATCGAAAACGGAGGTTTTGGGACGAAATGGCGCCATTGTCGCGCCTGGTGTTTGTCGGCGGCCTTCATCCTGCTTTGGTGGCCTTCATAATCCCATCATGACAGGATTATGGCCGCTGTGGTGGGATAAGCCGGGCAGTGGCCTGTACCTTAACACCAAAATTTCTCGTTTCTTAATTTTTAGCCTTACCCCGACTATCCTATCGCGTTCTAACTTATATTCAACTTATTGCAGGCTCTTTAAATGGTAGGTCAAAATGATGAACACTTATTCTTCGTCTGGTTTCCTAACGCCGCGAGCCGGAGAAGCACCATGACTACCGCAACACGGGGTTCTATTGTGAAAGGGGTTTTGTGTTGCACATGTTAGAGGAGAAGGAGCCTGCCTTCTATGATCGTTTGGTAGAGTTCGTATGGGTCCCCTCCCCCAGATGTACGCTCCACTTGGGTGAGGGAGTTCTATGCCATCTTGCCTACTATGCGATGGGATGACTCTCACCCCATCATCCGTATCAGGGGAGTTGACATTCCTCTGAACGCCACTGCCATTAATGAGGCTCTAGAGGTGCCGGAAGTCTCGAACTCAGAGTACGAGGCCAAATTGAGGGAGATGGATCTGGAGTGGCTGAGGGACACTCTGGTTGAGCCTACATGTCGGGATCATGTATACTGGGCTATTACGAAGGGTATTACTAGCACAGATTAGTCACCCGATGCTAAGAAGTGGCTACACATGTGACTAGGAAAATCCGCCCATCGGGCAACCACATCGACGTGACCTTTCCCAGAGCCTTGGTGGTGGCGTGCACCATATAGGGTATAGAGCTAAACGTGGGGGCACAAATTATTTCCGAGTGGAAGATGTTATACCGGGGTAACATGAAGGCATTCTTTCTCCCTAGTCTTATCACTGCTTTGTGCAAGCGGGCGAGAGTGCCACTATTTGATGATGACGAGGTACTTCCTATGGATCCCCCCTTCACCTCTTCTGGTTAGAACAAGTTCTACTTCTAGGAGAAAGAAGAGGAGGACTGGCAGGGCTAGCCGCACCAAGACGGCTACGGATTCGGACAACGAGGCACAGGTCGAGGAGGATCTGGCTGCCGTTCGGGAGAGATTGGGGAGTGACTATGGTGACTTCACTCTGGCCCCACCCAGCACCGCCTTGGAGATTGAGATGCTCTGCCGCCAGTTGCGTCAGGAGAGGAGGAAGGGTCTGGAGAGGGATCGCCTGTTGGTTCGAATATGGAAGACCGTGAGGACCATATTCACTTGCGTTGCCCCCGGTCAGGAGCTTCCCCGGGTCGAGAAAGGGAACTTTCAGCACTTCACCTTCATGGACGAGGCAGCTACTGGCCTGGAACCTCCGGAGGATCTGGACTCAGATGTGGACACTACCCAGTCCAAGGGTTCTTGACGTGGATTGTTATTTTGCCCCTTTGCTTGTAAATTTAAGACAACCTTGTTTTTATCTTCTTGACTTTTCTAAGTTTTTATAGTACATGGATGCTGGTTTTTGCTGTTTTAAACAGCCTTTAATTAATTACTAGGCTTTATAATCTATTCTCGATTTGCTGAACATTGAAAGGATTGCAGGGCTTTGTTTGGATCCTATTTGGGGTTGATTTTCGAAGTTAGGGAAAACATGGGAGGCTGGGTAGATGTTCTCCCTCGCCCTGTCCCGCTTTGGCGGTCTCGCTATGGCAGGAATATTCCCGCCCCAGCGGCTCAGACGGGACCAGAAACCAGACTAATAATTTATGGGTTCTTTTCGTGTTTCTAAAATTCCCCCAAGGTTTCCGCTTAACCAAATAATCTAAGATAAATCTACAAGCTAGGAAAATCATTAGCTAATCCGAATCAACCATAATGACATGACATCCAACTAGTTCTCATTAATTCAACGTTACACCCGCACATCCCCAGGATACACCCAGACATTCACTTGATTATTTGTTGGTTGCGACACACGTCCAGATTTTCATCTCATGAATCACTCCGTAATTTATCTAAACCCTCGCACCAACTTAGTTAGGACTTCTCCCCTCAATGGTTTTTCACGATACTCGAGTAGTTACACTTAAATAATTTCCACAACTCAGCCAACACTTCGCACATATCAAGGTTTAAACACACATTTATAGCACACACAACCACCTCATCATATTCAAGCAATTACAACTTCATATCTGCAGTTAATTCAAACAACAAGAATCACACATTCACAGTTTTCAAGATACAACTCACAGTCAAGTCCAAATTATTAGTTAGTTCGCTTCATTGATGGCCATTTCTGGTCATCCATGCAATTACGCAACCCTTAGGGCCAGATACCAATTGGAACCTCCCTAGTTTCAATTTACCTTGCTTGTGTTCCTTCAGTCGCGACCACGATGTTTGGTTCACTTCGTTGAGATACTGATATACTGTGAGTTTACGGTATTTCTAATACATTTCACTTACAAGTTGTGTGTGTCTAGGGCCTTTGTTGTATTAGTTTTCATGTGTTTTTATCATATTTTGCAGGAAAGGTGTTTAGACGCGGAATTAAAGAGATAGCTGACAAAATTGCAGAAAAGGGCATCTACGAAGGGCTTCTACAGACTGTAGGTCCATTGACGCTCCGTAGATGGTAGTCGTAGATCAGCAGCCAAGGCATGGAAGACTAATCAGGGAAATCTGACCAAGTGTGGAACCATGATGCCCATTGACGGTTCGTAGATTGATCTACGAACCGTACTGTTGATCCGTAGATTGATACTGTGAGGGTCCAGTACCTGATTTTTGAAGATTCCAAGTGTGGAGCTATGGAACGGGATTGACGGACCGTAGATCAATCTACGGTCCGTACTGCAGTTCCGTCGTTTGCTTCAGAGAAGCTGATTTTTGGAAGTTGAAATATTTTCTAAGTCTTGGCTGACGGAAGGGACTCACGGACCGTAGATCCATTGACGGTCCGTGAGTCAGTCTCGTGGAACAAAGATGCGTGCCTGTAACAAACTTTCCTTATTTTATTTTCTTTTTTATTTAGGACTTGTTTTCTATAAATAGGGCATGTAAACCTCATTTTTGGAGGTTAGACATTATTATTCTA
>NW_006239087.1:883701-883915 GCF_000226075.1 Solanum tuberosum | reverse complement strand
CCGGACCAAGGATTTAGAGATACCTAACTTATCACTTTGCATGTAATACACTAAGAAAGAATTTCTATTACTAGGATTACTGCGTTATGAGCTTGTGGGGAACTCGAATACCCTAGTTATTTCACTCATCTTGATAACAACTCAAAAACTGACTTTTGATTACTGATTATTTATTAAATTTTTACAATTTGTTCTACAACCCCCCCCCCCCTTT
>NW_006239087.1:883068-883250 GCF_000226075.1 Solanum tuberosum | reverse complement strand
ATTTACACCAGCCAAGAGTAGATGGTGGGGAAAATTGGGGTCTAGCAGAAAATCAATTGGGAGATACAGTGAGGGTGCATGGTCCACCAGGCCCACAGCTGCACGACAACTATAGGGGCAACGTCAATATTGCTGATTCTGATGGACCTCTAGTCTTACCCCCTTTACCTCCGGGGCACACA
>NW_006239087.1:882042-882968 GCF_000226075.1 Solanum tuberosum | reverse complement strand
ATCTCTCGCAACAATAAAGCATGGAGCACTAGGAGGGAGGATACTGGGAGAAACACATTTTTCGTTCATGCTACAAACAATCAGTCTGCAGAGGAGATTCGTGAGGAGATGGCTCAGATGAGGACCGGGTTGGGGTTGGTATTGAAGCATGTGAGCGGAGGTGCAGAGAAGGTAAATGCTGTGAATTACTTGACTAGAACGCCACCACCAGTTAATGAGTGTTACTATGAAGAGGATGCTTATGCAGTGAATGATCAGACGGGGGGTTTCCTACCTAACGCTCAAGGATCCAACACGGAAAATTGGCGCCAAGGTCGTAACTATGGAAATTACAACCGAGAGGGTCAATATGTCCGAGATGGAAACTTAAATCGCGAAAACAACTACAACCGAAACAATTATGGCAACAGAAACGATCGGGTTGGACCTTATGTTCCCCCTCAAAATCGGGAATCTGGTGCTAGGAAAGCTGGAGAAAATCTGGCGCGTATTGAAGATATGATGCATAAGATGATGAGAAGGGTTGATGCAACTGATGAGAATGTGAAGGAGATGAGAAATGACTTGTCTAGTATTGGTCAAAAGGTTGATGCCCATGCAGTGTCAATAAAGCATCTCGAGCAGCAGATGACTCAGTTGTCTACTACAGTGAACCCACGTCAACCTGGCACTCTCCCTAGCAACACCATCCAGAATCCAAAGAATGATGGTCATTGTATGTCAGTTACTACTCAAGGGGGTAGGCAAACCATAGATCCGCCTATGCCGTCTGTGGTGGATGCTGAGATTAGAAAAGAAGATGATGTGATAGAGGTTAGACCAGAGTCTGAGAAAGCAACAGAGAAAGAAGTGGAGATATCTCAGAAAGTGGTCCCCATACCTAGACCTCCACCACCTTTTCCACAAAGGTTAGTGAAGAAGACTAA
>NW_006239087.1:880927-881348 GCF_000226075.1 Solanum tuberosum | reverse complement strand
GAGCTATTGGGTGGACTATTGCGGATATTATTGGGATTCCTCCCGGTATTTGCTCTCACAAAATCCAACTCATGCCAGATCACAAGCCCAATATCGAGCACCAGAGAAGATTAAATCCACCTATGCAAGAGGTAGTTAAAAAGGAGATCATCAAGTGGCTAGATGCGGGAGTTATTTACCCCATTGTAGATAGTAGTTGGGTGTGTCCTGTGCAGTGCGTGCCTAAAATGGGTGGTATTACTGTGGTTCCAAATGAAAGAAATGAGCTCATTCCAATGGGGCCCGTTACTGGATAGAGAGTTTGTATGGATTACTGAAAGTTGAATGTGTGGACAGAAAAAGACCATTTTTCTATGCCATTCTTGGACTAGATGTTGGATAGACTTGCAGGAAAGGGTTGGTATTGTTTTCTTGATGGGTA
>NW_006239087.1:879447-880532 GCF_000226075.1 Solanum tuberosum | reverse complement strand
AAAGGTATTGATGTTGATAGAGCTAAAGTTGAGGTAATAGAAAAGCTTCCACCACCTATCTCTATAAAATGTGTTAGAAGTTTTCTTGGGCATGCAGGTTTCTATAGGAGGTTCATCAAGGACTTCT
The DNA here is from genome assembly GCF_000226075.1 of Solanum tuberosum. Classification (NCBI taxonomy): domain Eukaryota; kingdom Viridiplantae; phylum Streptophyta; class Magnoliopsida; order Solanales; family Solanaceae; genus Solanum; species Solanum tuberosum. Next base: position 880,405 of record NW_006239087.1, on the reverse strand, counting down.
CTAAAATTGCACATCCTTTGTGCAAACTGCTCGAGAAGGAGTGTAATTTCTATTTTGATGATGCTTGTCTTAGAGCACTTGGAGAGTTAAAAGAGAAGTTGGTTACTACACCTATCATTATTTCACCAGATTGGGGGACAACCGTTTGAGGTAATGTGCGATGCGAGTGGAGTGGCGCTTAGTGTAGTATTGGGACAAAGGCGAGATATAATTCTTCACCCTATTTACTATGCTAGCAAAGCTCTAAATGTGGCTCAGAAGAATTATATTGTGACCGAACAAGAACTTTTTGCAGTGGTTTTTGCATTTGAGAAATTTTGATCCTACTTGGTTGGTAATAAGGTCATAGTGCATACTGACCATTCTGCATTGAGGTACTTGATGGCGAAACAAGATGCAAAACCCAGATTGATTAGATGGGTATTGTTGCTGCAAGAGTTTGATTTTGTGGTGAAAGATAGAAAGGGGACCGAAAATCAAGTTGCCGATCACTTGTCCAGATTAGAGGAAGAGGCTATGCTAAAGCTTGGAGATAGGGCTGAAATTAATGATGCTTTTCCAGATGAACAGGTATTGGCTGCTTCCCATGATTTGATTCCTTGGTTCGCAGACTTTGCTAATTATCTGGCAAGCGATATTGTGCCTCCTAATTTGTCTTTTCACCAAAGGAAAAAGTTTATGCATGATGTGAAGAAATTCTTTTGGGATGAGCCTTACTTGTATCGTAGTTGTGCTAACGGGATTATTCGTCGTTGTGCACCCGAAGTTGAGATGTTGAGTGTACTTGAAACATGGCATTCGTCGCCTGTTGGTGGGCATCATAGTGGTATTCGAACTGCACATAAGATTTTCCAGTGTGGGTACTATTGGCCTACTATCCACCAAGATGCTCATGATTTCGCCAAGTCTTGTGATCGTTGCCAAAGAGAAGGAGGGATTTCAAAGAGGCAAAAGCTCC
>NW_006239087.1:874503-879102 GCF_000226075.1 Solanum tuberosum | reverse complement strand
CTCATAGGTATGTCTCCTTACCAACTTGTATATGGGAAGTCTTGTCATTTACCAATAGAGCTAGAGCATAAGGGGATGTGGGCAATGAAGAAGCTAAATTTGGATTGGGGCGCCGCTTCAAATCGAAGAATGAATGACTTGAACATGCTTGATGACTTCCGCCTAAAAGCTTATGAAAGTTCAGCCTTGTACAAAGAGAAGATGAAGCGGTATCATGATCAAAGAATTGAAAAGCGTGAATTTGTGGTTGGTGATCTTGTGCTTCTATTCAACTCTAGGTTGCGCTTGTTTCCAGACAAACTCAAGTCCAAATGGACTGGGCCATTTTTGCTCACAAAAGTGCTCCCCCATGGAGCGGTTGAGCTTGAGAATAATGAAGGAACAAGGTTCATGGTAAATGGGCAAAGGATCAAGATCTATCTGGGAAATACTGAAACTATGCAAGAGGTGATTGAGGCCTACAATCTTGATGAAATCTGAGTAATCAAGAAACTTGCATTGTGCCGCGACGTTAAATCAAGCGCTGTTTGGGAGGCAACCCAGGATGTACAATCTAGCCAACAATATGTTTCTGTTTCCCATTTAGTAGTTTTCGTCGTTTAAATTGCGTCTCTGTATCAATTTAGATAGGTGTTTTAGTTTTTAGTGTTGGCTAGAATTAGCATAGAGTCCGTGTCTAAAAAGTGTCAAGAAAATGTAAAAAGATTAGCCTATGGGTTGCTACATGTGCAGGTACACCATGAAAAATCTGCAGAAAACAGTCTGGTGCAGAGGTCTACGGACCCCATCAACGGTCCGTCGTTAAATCCACGGACCGTGAATGGTGTCTGTAGATCCCAGGTAAGCCTCTAAATTTTTCGAAGGGTAAGAGTGATCTACGGTCCAAATCTACAGACCGTAGATCGATTCACGGACCGTAGACGGGGTCTCGTGAGTCCAAAACCCTATTTCTGTCTGACCCAACCCGCACCCCCTCATTTAAAAACCCCCTAATTTCAAATCATTTACACTTCCCTCCACACACTCTTAAACTATTTCAACCATTCCATAACCTCCTTAAATCACTCCATAACTCCCCCATAAAATCATCCCTTCCATTCCCCATAATTCCCAAAAATTCCTTTCCATTTTCGAATACAACTCATTCCATATTCCAAAAAAAGGGTCCGGTGTTGGGTTAGTAACAAGTGATTCCTTGGTCTTGCTAAAGCTTAGTGTCATCACGCAATCACCCCACTCATCGTTGCTTGTAAGGTAATAGACTTTCCACTCACTTTGAATTTCGGTTCATAGATTGAATATAGAAAGTCGGGAGTTGGGTCTTGACCTTGGGTACTTGTTAGATGAAATTGTATGATAAAATTGGAAGTTACAATACCCTTGGAACGATAGATAGTGATTGTTGCCTTGTTGTATGTGATTATAAGTCTACATGTAAGTTTCGACTTAGGGTTCCAAAAGTTTGTCTTACATACTTGTTCAAATGATTAATCGGAATCCTGAAAATGACGAACTAGCATGTTTCACTGTTGAAATGCATGGTTAGACTAGGATATTGTTGAAAATGGTCTAAGATATGGACTTGCAAATAAAGATTGGCTGAAACCTGGCACATATTACATCCACGATACCCCGTCTACGGACCATTCTGTACATCCGTGGTTTCCATCTGCGACCAATATTGTTGGCCCTCTGATCCATGGAAGGGGTCTACGGATCGTAGATCGATCCACGGACTGTAGGTCTCCTCCGTGGATAACCACTGTAGCCTCTGTCTGATTTTTTTTTCTGGGTCTTTATTACTGTTCGTTTTTAGTTCTAAAGTTTTTTTTTGAGTGTGTTCTTAGTTAGTTTTAGTACTAATATCTCTTTCACAGGTACGATGGCACCCAAGAAGCTTGTCACCTAATCAAAGCAGGGCAAGTCGAAATCTGTTGCCCCTACCTTTAGGTTGATCAATGAGGACACGGACACAGAAACAGATCCATCATACATTCCTCCCAACACAAGAACTTCTCCCATGGCACCCCGAGCCACCAGAGGCACCTCCCAGAAGGTGATCACCGATGTTGTCACTGCCTTCCAGTCTGACGAGGAGAACACACTAATCGGGTCACCAACTGGGGATGCTTCCAGTTCAGAGGAGGGATCTATGTTTGGATCCGAGTCTGCCCAGGCTTCGGGCTCTGAGTCGAGAAATGCTGCAGGCCATGCTTCAGGTTCCGAATCTGCCCATCCTGCAGGGTCCAGTGCTAAATCAGCCACAGGGTCCGGTGAGAATGATCAAACAGCCTCGTCTGATAAGGCCACCAGCTCAGAGTCCGTAACTGCACCACGGAATGATGATCCTACTCCAGTAGCCGGCGAGCTAAATAGATGGTGCGTAGAGGGCCAATGGCAGATTTATCGGGATGCCAAGATGATAAACGACAAACAGATGATGGCCCGACTTATTACAGATGAGCGCATAGTCCTCACAGGGAGCTTGCACACTGTTCCGGACATCCATCGGCTGTTTAACCTTCACAAGTGTGACTGGATGGCTCGAGACCCAGGGACGCCTCCTATGCTGCTACTCTCCGAGGTTCGATTTCTAAGCGGTCAAAGCCTCTAGCCCAAGATCCTCTCACTTCCACTATGGTCCGAGGTTTTCCGGTGGACATATCACCTGCCACCATCAGCCGTTTTCTCTATGGTCCTACCACGGGTCACTCTTGGTCTCTAAACACAGCGGAGTTTGATTACAGATGGGACATCGTGCGGAGTGGCACTTTCCAGAGGAATGCTGAGCAGCGAGAGGCTGTGATACTATGGTTGGCTAGGTACATTCTGCAGATGGCGAGCGTGCGGAATGGGTCGCCACTCCACGGTTGGATATTCGGAAAGGCCAACATTTAAAATTTTATGGCCAAGTTCTTCTGGTTGTTGGTGCGTAACAGGGTGTCGCCTACAAAAGCTGACAACCAACTCACATGGGACAGAGCAGTTATGGTTGTAGCATTGGTAGTAGGAGTGGAGATTGACTTTGCCCGCATGCTGCTGGCAGAGATTCACGAGAGGGCCTTCAAGACCTCCACTTCTTATCCCTTTCCATGTTTGATTTTTCAATTGTGCAGGGACTCTGGAGTGCCGATCTGGTATTGTGACAGGTTAATCCACCCTATAGGGGAATTAGATATAGGCCTCATTCGAGATGAGGTAAATATGGCGGCACCTCGCAGAGAGCCCCAGGTTGAGGTACCTCCCTTGGGTGCTGATCTTGCAGACACAGTGGGGTTGGCCCAGGGCGGTGACCCCAGTATACCAGATCACACCGATACTGTCCCGACCTCCTCTTCTCTGGCAGCTAGTATGGCTCCTAGTTCATCCCGGTCCACACCACAGTTAGGAGCTACTGTTGTCCCGTTGGCTAGAGTACAAAAATTGGAGGCTCAGATGGCCACACTGCTGCATCACATCCAGCCTTGGATGCAAAAGTTGATAGCCGAGTCCGAGGCTAGAATGGAGTGTAGGATGGAGGGCATAATGAACCGGAAGGTCCAAGCAGTAAATAAGCATCTTGATGCCTTTGAATTGCGAGTCCTCTAGCAATCAGCCCCGACCATAGATCTATCTTCTTTGCAGGCTGAGCTAGCCAGTCTCTGGACCGACGTTGATGCCATTCTTGCCGCCCCTACTGCACTGGCTGATGATACGGTGCTGGATGCTTTATTCAGTGGGACCGCTAAGGAGGGGCTTGAGCCTACACATGCCAAAGGTAAGCGGCACCGTTCTAGTCGCACTAAGGAGGAGAGAGCTCAAAAGAGACAGCAGAGGCAAGAGAATGAGGCCAGGAAGGCTTCGATTTTAGATGAAGAATTGCGCCAGCGTAGGATGCGTGAAAGTGCTGCAGGGGCATCGAGTTCTGCCCCAGTTGTAGAGGTCCCGCCTGTTGTGAGGGATGTTGTGAGCACCACTGATGGTGCTATTATGGATGATGTGGGCACTACTGAGGGTGACCCTACTATTGTTCTAGCGGGCTCCGGGAAATTGGACCCACCCGCTCGTTCATGAGTCTTCGGCGCTAGGCGCCACAGGTTTGCTTCACCCAATCCACTATCTTTTACTGTTCTTGTATGCATTGGGGACAATTACATATGTTCTTGTTGGGGGTGGGGTAAATGGATTGTGAGTGATGGGGTGAAGTCTGAGTAACCCAACTCATAAATCCTCTCTTTGGGTTTTCTTGCCTGTGTTCTTTTTCCCCAAAAGACTGTTTAATTTATGTTGAACCAGTATGTGTTAGTATTGGATGTATAGAAACATGAAAAGGAATGAAGTATGATGGCTTATGAAAGATATACCCGTCCAAATTTTGTGATGTGTGCTAGACTTGGTAGGCTAAGACAAGTTGAATGTGTTGGCTCTGAGTATGACATGATAATGAATCAACTTGATGACATGACTTAAGCTGAAACTTGAACTGGGTAATCTGATAATCTGATAATGAAACTATGTGCCAAGTGTGTGTCAGAATAGTGATTGTTCAAACAGTTATTGTGAAAAACTACTAGAACTTACTCGGTTAGTCCTGCTAAGACAATTCAATCTAGAGGTTAG
>NW_006239087.1:872700-874255 GCF_000226075.1 Solanum tuberosum | reverse complement strand
CAAAAGCCTAAGTTGAGGGTGACTAATGTAAAAGGTAACTTCAATCTTGGCACTGACCCGATATTGGGTATTGTGCACCTCGATCAATGGAAAATCCATAAGTTGAGGGTGGCTATGAAAGAGGAAACTGAAAGAAAAATGGGTATGAAAAGAGTTTGATGTTGAGAAAAGAGAGAAATGGATGTGACTTGTTGAAAACTAAAGAAAATGCATAAAACGCAAGAAAGAAAAATAAAAATAAAAAAAGTTTAAAAATATAGAGATCTACAAAACCTAAAGTCACATCCACGGTTGAAGAAAATCAAGGGACAGAAGGTAAAACGGTAGGAGGACAAAAATAGGGCAGAAAGAGGTTGAAAGCCAATTGTAATGTCAAGGAGGGCAGAAAGTCACTAAGAAGTACCCAAATGTACCACACCTGACCCTGAGCCTACATTACAAGCCAAGAAAGTCCTATAGTGATCCTAGAGTCTAATGTGAGGAGTCTAAGCAGTGAAAATAAGGGCAAGCCTATGGTATTGAGCACTAACTGTACTTGAAGTTGTTTCTGAGTGTTAGTGCTGAATGAATCCTTGTACTCAAAGTCATAAGTCATTGTGTGAAAGAAAAGGGATTTCATTTGAACAAAGGGCACTAGTTGCATTTTCGGAAAGTTGGTACTTTGGTGATAGTAAAACAGTGTATGTTGTGTGTTGGTTGGTCAATCGCTGTCATGGTTTGATCCGCATGAATTAGCTTGTCGAGTCTAAGAGAACAAACTTTGCACCCGGAAAGTGAGTGGGATAGAGAGCCATATGAATGCTTGTGCTTGAAATGCTTGCTTCTATACAAGTGTCGTGTAGAGTCTTAGTGCGTTGCTTGAGGACAAACAACGAATCTAAGTTGAGGGTGTTGATATACCGTGAGTTTACGGTATTTCTAATACATTTCACTTACAAGTTATGTGTGTCTAGGGCATTTGTTGTATTAGTTTTCATGTGTTTTTATCATATTTTACAGGAAAGATGTTCAGACGCGGAATTAAAGAGACAATTGACAGAATTGCAGAAAAGGGCATCTACGGAGGGCTTCTACAGACCGTAGGTCCATTGACGCTCCGTAGATGGTAGTCGTAGATCAGCAGCCAAGTCATGGAAGGCTAATCAAGGAAATCTGACCAAGTGTGGAACCATGGTGCCCATTTACGGTCCGTAGATTGATCTACGGACAGTACTATTGATCCATAGATTGATACTGCGAGGGTTCCAGTACCTGATTTTTGAAGATTCCAAGTGTGGAGCTACGGAAGGGGATTGACGGACCGTAGATCGATCTACGGTCCGTACTGCAGTTCTGTCGTTTGCTTCAGAGAAGCTAATTTTTGGAAGTTGAAATATTTTCTAAGTCCTGGCTAACGGAAGGGACTCACGGACCGTAGATCCATTGACGGTCCGGGAGTCAGTCTCGTGGAACAAAGACGCATGCCTGTAACAAACTTTCCTTATTTTGCTGCCCTTTTTATTTAGGATTTGTTTTCTATAAATAGGGCATGTAAACCTCGTTTTTAGGGGTTAGA
>NW_006239087.1:853713-872265 GCF_000226075.1 Solanum tuberosum | reverse complement strand
TAGATGCCGGACCAAGGATTTAGAGATACCTAACTTATCACTTTGCATGTAATACAGTAAGAAAGGATTGCTATTACTAGGATTACTGCGTTATGAGCTGTGGGGAACACGGATACCCTAGTTATTTCACTCATCTTGATAACAACTCAAAAACTGACTTTTGATTACTGATTATTTATTGAATTCTTACAATTTGTTCTACGAAACCCCCCTTTTATTACTTGTTTCTGGAAGTAATTTGACTAATTGAATATAATTGTTGGTTAAAGTAAAGTCTAAACCATTTTCCTCGGGGGATCGACCCCAACCTACAAGTTGAGTTCTTTAGTTGATAACGATCGCTTATGATTCTTTAAGGAGGTGTAATTTGAGTGTATCAGATACCAATTGGGCTCAACTCATACCACGAGTGACACTTCCTACGAAAGGAGAGAATGAGTGGAATAATTTTCTAGAATGCTTCCTAGCTTCCTGAGGATTAGATGTGGACGTCAACACACCAATCCGCATGAGTCTAGTCTACATTTTACTCTTGTACCGGGAGACTGGTAACCTAGGCTCTGATAACAATTTGTCATGAACCAACCGGATTGTTTGGATACCTACATACTACCACCTAAGTAGGAGAACACTCATATCCCAATAGTTAAAAACATGCGGAAAATTTAGAAAATAAGATTTTTAAGACAATATCCTTAGACACACTTTTAGTTAAAACTTGTAAAGTAATGTAACAACTCTCATGGATCTAATATAAACAGGTACAAGAGCTACTAAGAGTAAATCTGGACAAGATAAACAAAAGGCACACCTCGCACCATGCGGAAGGAAGAGCAGAAGCTGCTGGAGAATTTCTTCGTCTTCATCTAATAAAATATCACCAACCTGCATCCAGACTATGTCAAAAACACATAGCAAGAGTAGTATCAGTACAAACACACGAACTGGTAGGCATCATCGGTCAACCCGATGCCCACCATATAACAGATGAAACCAACTAGTAAGATCATGAAATAAACCACTCGCTTCTCCACCTTTACCCTCTCCTTAGAATACCTGCAATTTATACCAGTACTATAATTACTAACCACCTTCTCAGTCAACTTACTTACCAGTTCTTGATCATAGCCTAACCGTTCTAACACATTAACAAATCCCCAATTAACCACCACACTGTATTTCAACTAACCGCTCACGTCATACCCATACTTCCTCGTCACATTACCCAACCATGGTCACATAGTACATTATATCAGGCCTTCTTACCACTAACCCAATATCTTTCCCCAAGGTGAAATCCACCTAGTATATTTCATCACATACTCTGCCTCTTCTTCTTGCCATTACAACACACTAACAACCCTTGCTATCCCTTACTAGCCCCTTGAACACTTTGCCCTTCCACTATACCCAACAAGTTCGCTTAACACAAGAATAATCAAAGATAAGCCAATACAACAATATAATCACATGCATATATGGAAAATATACAATATCATCAACATGAAGAACAACAACGCATTTCACATTCCTTAAGCTACAAAATTATGACAAGTCATCGGTCCTCTCATGGAACCCAAATCCAAACAGTTAGCATACCAGAACGTGGTACCCGATCCAATAATAATCCCGGAACGTGGCAACCGATCCATAGTTATGCCGGAATGTGAGAACCGATCCAAGTTAGTTATGCCGGAACGTGGAAACCGATCCAAGTTAGTTATGTCGAAACGTGGCAACCGATCCACTCAACATACCACAATCACAATCACAAGTATATCCTCATAATCATATAAAACAATTCATGATTCATGTCGTTCATCATTCATATATCCTTATTTACAACAAGTTTTGATCAACAATGCAACATTCGTATACCTACACGTATCACAACGAAGAAAGAACAACATACATCACTAAATCATAGAATCACCACCCTCACAATGGATTATTCATCAATGCACATCATGCAAACCTTAATTCGACCATACTCAGCCCTAATTCATCGACTAAGGCTTCTTTCTAGGGTTTTAATCATAAATCATTCGCTGCACAAAGGCCAACACATAAATCCTTCCATCGATTTACATATATTACGCAGTGAGCACATATTTAAACTACTCAATTATTAAAAACCTAGCTTACGTGGGAGCCAAGAAGCTGCACGGAGTTTTGGTCTTTGATTCTTATTTTTGGAATTCGTGACGGTGAAATTGACCGAAAATTCGCAATCCAATGACTTCTTCACGCTAGAAATCTCTCTCTCCCTTCTTTCCAAGCTTGCAACAACTTTTTTTTGGGGGGGGGGGGAGGGGTTAAAGGTGTTTTACGACTAAATTAGGTATTTTAGGAAGAAGGAGAAAATAGAATTTCGCGTTATTTACGTTCTGCCTCACTTATCCTTCTATGGCGCCAGCTTACCCCGCCTTGGCGCCGCCGCCGTTGCGGCAACAGGCCCGCTCTGGCGGGGCAATGGCCCAAAATGTTTTCAAATTTTACAATGGCCCAAAATGTTTTCAAATTTTGGTTTTCCTAAATAACGATGGTTTGGATCGTTACATTCATGGGGCGGGGATATAGAGCGGGGCTGTTGGAATTTTTTTGATGGATTGGGTTTTTTTTATCCAATAGGAAGATGCCATGTAATAAATAATAATAATAATAATAATAAAAAAAAATTTAAAAACTGTTAAGTTTTAAAGGTAAAAGTAGGCCAAAAATGTGGATTGAGGGGTATTTTTAGCCAAATAGATGGATGAGGGGTATTTTAAAACCTTTTCAAACAGTTCAGAGGTATTTTCGTCCCTTTTCCGAATAATGTATAATAAACTTAGGGGTCGTTTGGTAGAGTGTATAAGAATAATGCAAAATAGGGTGCATTAGTAGTGCTTGCATTAGTAATGCCTGCATTAGTTATGCAAACATTATTTCTTATACATTGTTTGGTTTGATGTATTAAAAATAACAAATCTTGCATAATTTCTATTAAAAAAAATATATTTACAAAAATACCCTTCACACTTTTTTTATTTGTGCACTTCCTTTGCAACAGAGTTATTTTCTAAAACATCAAAACAATATTTCTTTGCTAAAACATCATTAACTCTTCATTCTTCTTTTTCTTTTTTCAAAAATAATATTAATAGTTATACTATTGAGTCAAAATATTTTTGTAAAAAATTGGCAAAGGATTTTTTTGTCTACATTAAAAACAAAGCATTTAGGTTGTCATCAAATACTAATAAAATACAGAAAAGTAATGCAATCAACTCAAGAAAAAGATAGTAATTTACTTGTTCACATCTAATTATTACTAAATCAACTAAGATCAGATTCTTTTACAACAAAAAAAATTTCTACCTTTCATTTTTTTTAAAATCATATTTTAAGGATGAATTTATGTACTACTAATTAAGAAAAGCATAACTGATGTGAAAAAAGAATAAGTTTTGTTTTTTTTGAGTTAATAAGTTGGGGTGAGGCAGTGGGCTGCTTAAAATTTATGGTCACAATAGTAAATTTTTTGATTAAATTATATTTAAATTAGTTTTTTTTAAAGATACTTAAGAGGCCATAAAGCCTATTAAGACACCAATAAATTAAAAGACACTAAAAAACAAATCAACATAAAAATAAAAACTTATGACAACAAAGAAAATGAAAAGACTTTTAAGGGTAGTTTTGTAATTATTTAATCTAATGCAAGTGTTAAAATGCTATGTATTACTAATACCTATAATTGTTTGGTATTAGTAATACACAACTTAATACACAATAGAGTGTATAACTAATGTGGCATGAAAAAGTGTACCAAACAAAGTATTGCTAATACACACATCTAATGCATGCATTATATTCCTAATACACTACCAAACGATCCCTTATAATATAGACATAATGCATTTTTAATACATATTGCCAACATCATTCTAATTTTAATATAATTTTGACAAAATCATATGTGTAGATCTTCAAACTTTTATATCTTCAAATCCTCATATATTCAAATCTTCATATCTTCAAATCTTCAAATTTTTAAACCTTCACATCTTCAAATCTTCCAATATTCATCAAGTATAAACACAATTGTTGAAATAACAATCACTGAATTAAAATCACCGCTAACATTGAAGTAACAAATAAAAAATTGTCCGAAAATATTTATCAAACTTCCCTGCTATAATGTAAAATTTGCTAAATTTGTTTCTTACCTTCGATAATGATAACTCTGAAAAAGAATACAATATATTCAAACCAATGTTCTTACAATATATTTCTCTAATGAAATAGTAATCCAATTTTATTTTCCAATCACTTTCTTGAAACTTCTCTAGCAAAGAGAGAAGTTCATATTTTTCGGTCTGTAAAAATAATCCTAACTTCTCTTTGTATGACATATAAATCCTAGTTCTTTGGCCTTTGTTAGAAGCCCATCATTTTTCACTGTGTTGAGAGGCTGAAAGAAAGTGTAGAGAGAGAAGGAAAAGGAGAAAGAGCAACAGAAGGTAAGGGAGAAAGAGAAAAGAAAATAGTGAAAAAGAGAGACAAATTTAATAAAATAAATAGTATAATGATCCATCGCCTTGACTTGAGTCTCCATCACATCTATTTCCTGCCGCTTGTAGCGATTGGTTAGGCTAAGCCAGTTAGAACCTCTCCGCAGTTCTCGATTCTGATTGAACTAGGTTTGCTATATATTGTTATAGATGATAATAATTAAACAGTATATTTATAAATAGTAATTGTTTATTAAAAAGGACTCATCCAAATAATTAATCCAAATTATATTGCCTGTGGATTCCCGATTACTATTCATATTTTGCCTCCATTTTAACATGTTGTAAAAATAATTAGTCTCTCTCTATATATATATATAATTCTTCAACTTTTCTTCATGTAAATTTCATGGGACATCCTATTTGGACACTACCAGTTAATTTGTACCTAGTTTAAAAAAAAAATTTAACAGGTAGCCACTAGACAAACTTAAGATAAAATTGCTCTTCTATTTTTTTTCTTAATTATTGTACAATAGTATATTTCAAATTTGTCATACAATAATTGAAGTATAATACTTGAAAAAAAGCTTAAAATTTTAGCAATTACTATACATTCGATTTAATGAAATAAATTAAAATACCATAAAAAATCAACATTTGTTGCAAGCTTAAAGAAGTGAGTTTTGATTTTCGAATAAAAAAAGTGAGTTAAATTAAACATATGTTTGGTGACACAATTTTATTTCTCATTTCTTGGAATTTACTCTTTGGAGCTTCAGTTTATTTTTATAAAATTCCATGCTTAAAACATATGTTATATGCTTCATTCTGTTGTTAATAAATCACATAATTATCATTATATCATTTGTCACTTGCAAAGGCATTTTACTACCCTCTTTGTATTTATTCACCCTTATTATTTATAAAAATAATTATCTTTAAAAGCTTATTTAATATTGGTCTAATACTTTCTTGCTCAATCATTTCATTATGTCTACTTATTTTATAAAAATTGACATGTTTTATTTAATTATTTTGTGAATGTTCTTAAAAGATAAATTGTTGTAGAAATAAATTAAACAATTCATCTCCTTGATGGGAAATCACCCGAGAATCCATCCATTATACTTGAAGATTTTAGCATCTATTTGACTTAAAAAAAAGTAGCTTTTATGTCAAAAATAAAAAGTCAAACTTAAATTATTTAAGTCAAAAAATAAAAAGTAGGGGATACCTACTTTTGGGTTTTAACTAATTTTAAGTTTATTAACCTAGTCAAATACTTTATAACTTATTTTAAGTCATTTTTGACTTATTTAAAGTTATTTTATATTTGCCAAAAGTTTCTAGAAGTCAATACTGACTTAAAAGTAGGTTTGACCAACTTTTAAGCCAATCTAAACACCCTCGAACTAAATCCACATAATCCTACAAAAAATTCATACAAATATCCCCTCCAAAATTAATTCTTTTCCATCTTTAGTTCCCTCTCCTATTGTCTCTATTCTTTTTCTTCTTATATCTAGAGTCAATATCATATAAATAGCAGTAACACCACTTAATGATCTTCTTTAGACAAGTTCAATTTCCAAATCATAAGCTACTAGATGAGGTCCTAATCAAGGGACTTGTCATCAAGACTATGGGAACCAAGGTTGGATCTGGGGACAAAATCAACAAGATATAAATTTGGGAAAAACAGATTGTCTTCAGAAACAAGAGTATACAACTTATACGCCCAAAATACACCCAACAATGAAGTATAAAGAGATCTTTGTTCAAATATTCAACCCAACTAGGTTGTGATTGATCCCATAGGGAATATGACGAGAAACCAAATCAATGCATTTATGTGATCTTTTAGTCAGTTATTTCCCGAAGGGGGTTTGTAAAAACAATCAACAGTTTATCAAATATTTGTTTGAATTAATTATGAAAATAAACAAGGACTGTGTTCCCTATGATTTCATAACTCAGCAAGTGTGTTGTATTGGTGATCTATTTTGGTACACTTAAAACGTTGTTCAACCTTATATATATGCATGTCACTCTAAATATCTTATGGTCTTTGAGTGTTTGAATTCTAGCCCTTACCTCTATTTCAGATTAGCTTTATCTTTTACAACATAAGTTATTAGATGAGGATTGAAAGCCTCAAATCTCTGTTGTTAATATATTTTCTTGTTCTATACCTCTTTTAATAAGCAAGTTAAAAATTAAGACGAGTTATAACGTTTGCCACCGTTATAAACAATCATTCCGAAGAGAATAACAACATATGAATGCACACCATTCAAGAATCACTTTTATGTGAACTTACTTAGTTAATTTATCATTGATTTCACAACCCTAATTGTAAAATTTAGCTATTCATATTTGCAAGAACATAATCAAAATTTCTGATTAAAAACATAATTATGAATTTACAAGAAGATTAATCGTAATTCGGAACCTTGAATTATCAAAATAAAATCAATATCCAAGACTGAATGTATTGAATTACTTGAAAAGTCATCCGAAGTATGTCACAAGAAATTGCTAAAATCAAGTTCTAAAAAATAAAGTACATAACATGTAAATAAAACTCTACGAAAAATATTTATAAAATCACAAATCCTATCCTAAACAAACTAGGAAATCAGTCAGCAGTACATGACTCGTAGTTAGTTAGTACTCCCTCTGTTCTAAATTACTTGTTCACTTTTCCATGAATTCCTCAATATGGCTCATACCTTGAAGGCACGATTTGTATTATGACTTGTGGAACATGAGTTTCAAAACCACCCAATTTTTGAAGTTTTCCATGGACAATTAGTACGACTCATACTATGACATATGACTCGAATGATACTATGACTCGCACTAAGAAATGCCCAAGGGTTGCTTGGCTCATTCTTCCTCACATTCCATGCTTTTTCTTCGGAGACCTATTTTTCTACACAACACACAAAAACACATCATACCTACATTAACACACTTAATAGCACACAAAGTTTATATTTTTTAAATGTGAAAAACCCTGGCACATCAACATCCTCGACTTAAAACATTTGCTTGTCCTCAAGCATCAAGATTACACTAACAAATACACTTAAGTACAAGATCCTTAGGATAAGTTATGGCAATCACTTGGCATACTTCTCATGCAAATTTAGCTTCCACCTTTCTTTCCAACACAAACCAACTACATTCAACTCAAAGATATTAACGTGACACTAAAGGATCTATTTATGATATCATGCGATCAATGTACAACTATGCATACACAAGTGACACACAAACCTACATCCAACAATCATGGAATTAATGCTTCCCTAGTTCACTCACAACAAAGAGGTTCCACACTTATATTGTATTTAATTCGAGATGCAACAATTCCACTCACACTCACAAAGACTTTCAAACAATGTACATACAATATCATAGACTTGCTCTTATTTTCTACACCTTTGGTTTTTGACAATTAATTCAAGATCATTACAGGATTTTGTTCAGCTTGTAATGTAGGGTTCAAGTCAAATTTGGTATATTTGGGAACAAGTGACTTAACCCTTCTTGACACTAGACTAACATTCCATCTCTTGACCTTACTCTTTCTTCTTTTTTTTTCCCTCCTTTTTTCAATTGATCCCTTTGATATGGGTGCGACTTTCTTTTTTAGTCATCATTCACACTTTCTTTCCTTTTCAAATCTTCTTTTATTTTTTCAACACATGGCACAACCAACCTATTTCAAAGAACAATTTGTTCTTTTCATACCCAACTTCTTCTTCAGCACCCTTACAGTAACCACCCTCTTGAGCCGTAATTTCCAATGAGGGACTTGGGTTGGTACATAGATTTAAACTCAATAATTGAAAAGGTGAATAGTCTAGTAAAATAATAGACTAATCAAAGCTCAATTTTGGGATCAATGGATTCATCTTTTTAATTTGGTTGGTCCTTTAGGCTTAGTAGGCTTATACTCATAATACTCTCTCTCAGTCATGGAGTATTGAGTTGGTTCGGATAAATGAAAATGTTCTCCGAGATCAAAAAATTGGAATGAACTCGAGATACTTATCCTAAGTTGTGACTACCATGTCAATCATAACAACCCTCTAACGTTTGCAAAGTTACCTCAAAGGGTCCATTTTTTTTATTGAGAATGGTAACCTTTGTATGAATAAGCTCTACCTCTAGATTAATTACCACTAAAATTACCAGATTTATGAACCTCTTGTTGTGACCACTATAGTCTTGAAGACATATCATATAAACCTCCTTGGCATGATCTACTACGTGTTGGAAAGAATACCTAGAAACAACCATCTAGGTTGTGGCTATACAAATTGGAAATATCAATCTGTTTTCAAGCCTTTGCAGCCTCTTTGCTATAGTGGGAAGTATCGTAAGAGCATCACGGGATAATTCATGAAACCTCACCTCATAATCATATTGTTGATGTCTCTCTTACACTCTCTCAAGTTACAAGTAACAAACTTCTATTGGAATATCTTAGAAAATTGAGTCCAAATCAAAGAAGGTGATTCAACTAATTTGCAATCAACATTGTCCACCCCATTAGACTCTACCAACCAGAGGTTATGCAACCTCTAATGATAGCTAGACAAAAATTCATAAGAATCCTCACTCAGGTCTCTAGTAAGTCTAAGAGGCCACACACTAAAAAATATGTTAACATCTTCTACCCCTCCATAGTCATAACAAGTCTATCAATTTGATAGGGAGCCAAAACAACAGTTGGTTGCACCCTAGTGTTTGAATATCTATGGTATTTTATCTAGAATATGTGGCCCGACTCTAGTCTAAGAACCCTCTGGTGTAAAAGGAAAATTTCCTACATGGTAAATTCTCTACAAAAATCCAAATAAGCTAGCCATAGTATCCTGAAGCATATGCGTAGCAATAAAACTTGGTGGTGCCAAAGTTAGCCCAACTCCTTCGCTAGAAAAGGATCATCCTTCTACTTTACCTACATCTCAAGAGCTACTACTCTAGCATGTGACTAGGGAGGCGCGATCGGCACCAGTGCCTCACTTGACTAAGAGAGCCAATAGAAACCCCAAAATTTAAAGACTCAAATCCATAGGAAATCTAGCCGACAAGTCCGCCATAGTCAACACATTCTATAAGAGTAAATAACTGAAATATACTTATACACATAAGGATTACGAGGTCAAAATAAAATAAAAATCAGCTAAAAACAAGGTCAGCAACGCGCCACCTGATTTACAAGACCCGTAATAGTGTTCACAAATCTATAAGATCATAAGCACTACCAGAAAGTTGGGGATTACAGTTAACTACACAAATTAAAATAAGACTCAAGACTCAACATTTCCTGGAAGAACAGAGTGTACCAATCATCTACAGAATTCAGCTATGCACAATGTGGGCCTCTGTCTACCTATCAATCTACAAGAATAAATGCAATGCCCCAAAAAAGGGACATTATTACAATATAATGTATCGAGTATGTTTGACGATAAAATAATTGAACAACACCACTGAAACTAAAACCATTGTACATCGGGAATAACCTAACAAATAATGTAACAATATGACATAGCCCTACTTATCCCTACCTCAGCACATAACACTAGCAATAACAACCACACATAACGCTAAAGTCTTTGTACACAACTATCAACGACATCTTACTACCATTATAAGTAATGATAATAAATGTAGTATAAATGCATAACCCCAAAGGAAACATTCATAGTCTGAAGACACTCACCCATATGAATCTTACATACCCTCGAAGGTAAAATAATAAATATGTAATCCTTACAACCCAAAGACATTTCATGTATAGCCTGAAGGAAAATCATAAATATGTCGCTTTCATAGTCCGAAGGCATTTTGCATAGCCCTGAAGGTGAAATAATAAATCCACAAACCACATGTATATGTATATGTATGTATACAAAGTAATAAAACCATAGCTAACATATATGTAAATGCATCCTTTGGTTCACAACTAGGCACCAGAACACCACCGGATATGATTTCTTGATAATGAATGACATCAATCAAAGTATTTATGAATAGTTGTTTGATATTATGCTAGACTTGTAAATTTCAATAACTTAAAGAATCATTCAAGAAGAGGAAATAACATATTTCATATAACTTAGAGCTTTGTTCCCGAAATGTCACAATCCAAAATCGAATCATGATGGCTCCTACCATGAACCCTCAATAGGAAGTCAATACCAAAACCACAAGCGATAAATAAAACTAAAGTTAACTAACACGGAAGAAATAATGAGATAAGAAAGGGACCATGACATAAATATGTACAAAACGATACAAAATATAATATAAGGGTCTGAAAGTGACTAGGAAGGAAAAATATATACAAATTCCAACACATCTATCTAATCAAGATACAGTCACGTATACAATTAAAAAAAAAGATGGAAATCATCAAGTCTCTGGATTCTAAGAGCTCACCATAATCCAAGCAATGATGACCTCAAATGATCAAAAGTCAGCGACTGTTACTTGTACTGTGCGCTACATTACAGAAAGACGTAGAAGTGCAGTATGAATACCAAATTATGGGGTACTCAGTAGGTATTATAGGACGACCGAGCTTAGAAAGAAACTATATAAATATAAGAGGCATGATAGGGCTACCATTGTGAATTAACAACTGACTAGAATCATACTCACAAGCAATGATAGCTAAAATAACAATAATAAGAGATAGTTCACACTAAACACACAAGTAAATCATAAACAAACATACAACGTGAGATGATGCAATGCATATGTGGACAATGCATAAAATAAAAATCCCTGAAATTATCTCCTTGGCGGCCCATAGGTTCCTCGAGATATTTCGTAGATCTGTTACCATTCAACTACATATGAAATAAAGGTAAAGGCCTAGAATCACCTTGTTGGATGCTCGTAGGCACCCTAAGACATTCTGCAGACTCGCTGTCGCTCAACTATAGATGCATTAACAATAAGACTTGAAATTCAATGTGTAGGCCATCCAAAATCACAGCTCAGACTTATCATCAGAAAGTAAAACTCGAAATAACACCTCGAGCCGTGAGTAAACAAGAACCAGTACATCTTCCAAAGAGACGTAGAAATTAGTAAATTTAGAACAATCTCTTTCACAAAGACGAAATCTTATAAAATGGTAGATTCCATCATAAAATAGTTTCAATGGTAAAATCAATAAATTTAAGGTGAAAAATCTCTTTAAAGCTAAAATCCCAAGAAAATGGTACAATTTCTAATAAAATTCAACCCTCCTCAATAAAATCAACAACATGCTCCCTCGAATCCCAAGTCAAATAAATCTGAGGCATAGAAGTTTATAAGCCCGAAAATCCATGTTTCATGACCTCTAACCCATAACCTAATCATATGGAAGTGCTATGCGCATCCTCACTCCAAGAATAAATCAAATTATTATCAATGAACTCAATCCCGAACATGTCAAGATATTACTTTAAGACCCTATTTATCAAATCCATGAATTTCTTCAGAGCATTAGTCATACCAAAAGACATCACTAAAAACTTATAGTGATAATATCAAGTTCGAAAGGTTGTCTTAGTAATGTCACTCTTATTCACCCTCAATTGGTGATAACTTGACAAAAGATCAATATTACAGAAGTAATTCACTCCTTGAAGTTGATAAAAAAAGTCATCAACCATTGGTTTATGATACTTATTCTTTATGATAACCTTATTCAATTGTTGATAGTCAATGTACATTCAGAGCGAACCATTCTTCTTTCGAACAAACAACACTGAAGCACCCCATGGAGATATACTCGGTCTAATAAAACCCTTATTTAACAAAAAATTCAATTGATCCTTTAATTCCTTAAGTTCTACCAGGGCCATATGGTAAAGAGGAATATAGATAGGCTACGTATCCGGGAGAAGGTCAATACCAAAGGCTATTTACCTTTCAGGAGGTATACCGAGAAGATCATCGGAAAACACTTTCAAAAACTCATTTACAATTGAAACTGCCTTACGAGTAGGGGTTTCAGAATCCATAATTCTAACCTGAACAAGATGATAAATGCAACCCTTAGAAATTATTTTCCTAGCAACTAAAAAGGAATTAAAAAAGATTTCAGGACCAACTTCAAATCTCATAGCCACATAAGGAGTAACAAAAGACAATGTATCACCTGCATCAAACAAAGTATAAACCTCAAAATGAAAGACTTTCAGCAAACCAGTCACTATGTCCGGAGAACTCTCATTATCCTATTGAGTTTGAAGTGCATAAGACCTATACTAGCATGGAGCACATGAACCAGAACCACTAGGCTGAGTTTGCCTACCATCCTTTCCATTATTAGTTTGCGACAAACAATTTTTCACTTTGTGACCACTATTTCCACAACCAAATCAACCATCTGTACCGACTAAACATTTTCTCGAGTGACTCTTGCCATATTTTTGACGATAATAGATCCACTACCACCACTTATTTGAGGCTTAGGGTTAGACACCCTCTCTTTCTTGAAATTAGGAGCCAGATCATCTGAAGAAACTTGACCAAAGAACTTTCTTCGAAATTGTGAACGTCTATATCCACCGAACTTAGAATAAGAAAAGTGACCATCACTGATCATTTCCCTCTTGGACTCCATAGCACTTTCCTTTATCTTTTCCTCTTCGATTTGTAAGGCATGTGTAAGCAAACAAGAGATATTTATCTCCTTGATTAGCATGGTGGCAAGGCACTCCTTAACCATCATTTCAGACATACTCGACATA
This sequence comes from Solanum tuberosum, assembly GCF_000226075.1. NCBI lineage: Eukaryota > Viridiplantae > Streptophyta > Magnoliopsida > Solanales > Solanaceae > Solanum > Solanum tuberosum. Next base: position 858,992 of record NW_006239087.1, on the reverse strand, counting down.
AACTTACTCATCCTTGCCCTAGAGTCGGCAACCATAGTCGGAGCATACCTAGAAAATTAAGTAAAATTGAAAGCATACTCTATCACACTCATATTTCCTTAACGAAGATTAATGAAATCAAACACCTTCACTTGTCTTATCTAAATAGGAAACAATCAATCAAGGAAAGCCTATTTGAATTTCTCCCAATCAAGAGGATCCGCATCAACAACCCTCTATTCCTTCCATTAGTTGAACCAAACTTGAGCGACACCCTTGAGTTGATAAGCAACCATTTTAATCTTTTCCACCACTAACACTCCCATTATCTCCACTATCTTGTAAAACTCATAAAAAAAACTCTTGAGGATCCTCATTGATTTGTGATCTATGGAACTCAAGAGGATTCATCCTAGTGAAGTCCCTTACCCTTATCACCGTAGCACTCACATTTGGGTTCATGGTAGAAATGACCTCTCTATTGTTTTGGGCCATCATGGCTTGAGACAATACTTGGAAAGCGGCTTGAAATTCGGTATGATTCACTTGCTCGGACAAATGATCGATCGGGGCTTGAGGAACCTCGGGTTCCACATCATTAACCACATTCCTTCTCACATAACATCTTCGAGGAGCCATATATTGAAAAGCACAAGACAAGGATTAGGAGAAAGACCTTTATAGAGATAAACTTTTATGTCACGACTATAGAGTAGTGAAAGAAGTAAGGTTTCCTAAAGGCTTTGTAATCTTTTGTTCATCAATATGGAACGCTTCACACTAATGAATAAAACTCTACTCAACGCGGCTTTTAGACATACTAGGACCCTTTTCTAAAACATTGTACTCTGAAACAAAGTTTATCATGACTTATACCCTAGACATGACATGGCATATAGGAACCCGTGAGGCCATACACAAGCTTCTTGACATACATACAACACAATAGAATATACAATAAGAGAGTTTAAGTAAGATGTCTTATATCATAAAAGAGATTTTGAACATGAATGCGAAATCATAGCAATGTATTGACATACCATTCTAGAACATCAAAAGAATAATTGGGACGTACCCATACACCACGTACAAAGTCTGAAAAGGAGCGTCAGACCCTATATTTGAGACAATATAGGCACAAGTATGCATTAGTACATGGAATGTACTAAGAATGAATAAATATACATAAAAATGGATATGATATAATTGTAGGCTTAAAAAGAAGTAATGCATGATCGAGTAAAAAAATTGTAAAACTTTTAAAGCAAAATCGTAAACCATAGGACAAGGTCAAGTATTAATAAGAAGAGACATAATGAAAGCTTTGAGGGAAAATCATAGTTTTTTGTGGGATATTAGCTTTGAACGATAATAGACCATGTAATCTATAACATGAGATCTGATATAACTCCCACAGTGAGAAGAGTGAGCCTACTTGCCAACTTAGACTTAACTCCCAAAGATTTTCTCACTTATACTTGATTCAAGATTTATTGAGCTACTCTATAATGTTTTAGCTTAAATTAGAAACTTATTGTGATTTTCCATGGATAAAGATATTTATATATTTATGACTATTCTGTTGGGATTTAACATAGCACCGAGAGGACTTTGAAGTGGAGGCTCAAATAGGGTAGTCTCTAGTAGAAACCTCTAGTTCAAAACTACGTGCCCCCATAGGTTTTCCTTTAATATCCTAGCTAGTGGATCCATATACAACATATGGCATGATACTTAGTTCTACCTTGGAAAGTATACTCTCCCTTGTCAATGTGAGAGTTACACCGAATTCCATGTATAGCTCGCATGGTCTATTGTCAGTTAAAGCTAATATCCCACAAAAAAAACTAAATTACTCTCAAATATTTATGAAGCTTTACTTATGTTTTTAAGATGCATTTACCATGTTCATGATCTATGATTCTTCTCTCAAGGTTTTTACAATGTTAGGTTGGTCATGCATTTCATGTTTTCAATTATTTCCCCTTATGATCATGTTTTATGTTTTCATGCATATCCTTTATACTTAGTACACTCCAGTACTAACACATATTTGTGCCTACATTGTTTCACTAATGTAAGGCTTGATAATTTCTCTCCCTCCATTTGTGGCTAGTGGATTACCGTGTAGATTCGAAGACTTGGTCACTTTATTGTTTTCCCTATGTCTTTACTTTAGGATGTTGTATGTGATGTATATGTTACATCCCGACTACTCTTTTTGATGTAATAGATGGCTTGTCAAGACATTGATAGACTTGTACTTAAATGTCAAACTCTTTACTTCATGACATTTCTTACTTTTCTCTATTATGTTGTGCATAGGCATGTCAAGTGGATTGTGAAGGGACTCTCGAGGGTCTTATATGACATGTCACATCTAGGGTGTACTTTGGATCATGAAATACTTTGTATTCAAAGCACAAGGTTATAGATTAAGTCCCTAAGATGTCTGACAAGCCGCGTTGAGTAGAGTCTTGTGCATAAATGTGAAGCGTGCCACATTTATGAATAGGAGACTACAATGCATTTAGGAAACTCCACTTCTTTCATTACTCTAAAGTCATGCCATCGATCCAATTTGTATAAAGATCCTTCTCATGAATCGTGTTTGACCTTTCAGGATATGGCCCCTCGAAGAGTTTATGTGAGAATGAATGCGGTAAAATACAAAGTGGAGCCTGAGGTTCCTCAAGTTCTGATTAATCCTTTGGCCGAGAAAGTGACTCTAGCCTATACTTGTCTTGTATTTGTGAAAGACCTATACTCCTATTTTGTATTAAATGTTCAACTACTAACGGATGACAGGTGATGAGTTGGGAATTTTAACTCATTTGGGGCTTGTTATTTGCTGAATTAGTGTCCTTAATGCATGTTTTGTGTTCATAACTGATGTGAATATTCTTATGTGCAGCATGAAGGCCTCATAACAAGGCAAGGACACTACAAAGAGAAAATATAGGAAAATCTGAAGAAGAGAGAAGCTGGAGCGCGCAAAAGCTACTCGACAACGAGTCAAATGATCCTCCAGCTCACCAAACCTTCCTATGTGGAAAAACTAAAGATAAGAGAAGCTGGAGCTCACAAAACCTACTCAGCACCACGCCGAGTGAGCCTCGAACTCGCCAAACCTTCATATCTGGCATCTCTTAGACTAAACCAACTTAGCAAGCATAGAGGGAGGTCGGCGATGCTCCGAATGGATCAACAACAATGATCTAGATCAGGTAAAGTTGTAGAACAATTAGAGTCATGAGACAAATCAAAAGGCAAGAGATGTGTAGCTAAGTGGATCGCCGAGTTGTTCAATGATCCCGACTTACTGCATCGATTGGACTCTGTGCTAAGATTTTTTGAAAGTTTTCTGAAGAGTATAAATCGATTTTTGGAAAGAGTTTTAGAGAGTTAGACAAATTGAGAGATTTTTACACATTCTTAGTTTATTGAACACTCTAGGAGAGGGATTTTGGATCTTAATTTTGAGGATTTTTAATTCTAGTCCTAACTTGAGCTTTGAGTATTGATGTTTGTTAGTAATTCAAATGGATAATCTTTTTGGTAATGATTTCTTACTCTTTACTATGTTTGGCAAAACCCCCTTTCCTTAGGGGTGTGATCATGTAGTCGAATTCATTAACTAGCTTATGGGTGTTGTTAGTTGCTGATTTTATTGTTGATATGAAGTGGGTTTAATTGTTCATTCATGTTTTAATTGATAAATTGAAGTTGCAAATTCAGTTCTAGATTAGTGCTCAATGCTTTCTTGAGAAAGAGGTTTAGACTTGAATGAACAATTGATGATTATATTGATTTGTATCTCCACAACCCAACTTAAGAAAGTGGGTTTGAGTGCATGTTTACTATCTAGCTTGAGAAAGTGGGTTTAATTAAGGTTTTTGGTTGGTTTGTCTTGTTAAGCATATCAAGGTTTGGAAGAACTTGTGTGCAAATTAAAGCGATAGTTGATTGAGAAATGACTGTCCTAGTTAAAACCTAGCCTACCCATTATGATTCAACAACCTTAAGAAATTAATAACCACCCATTTAGTGAAATTAGCATTCGATTACGCACTTTTCTAAGGTTCCCTGTCTCATCGTTCAATTTATGTGTTTATTGTTCGCTGTTCGAAATTGGTTACTGAATCCCCCCCAATTGGATATGAATCCCTAAAACTTAGTGATTTAGTATATGTTGCATAGTTACTTACTCCTACAAATGATTAGAATACGTCTTTATTTCATAATTAAATTCTCTAGCGTATCACTCCCTATGGGATCGACCCCAACTCTTTGTTGGGTTTCTACTTGCTAACGATCATCTACACTATGAATTGGAAGAAATGTAGTTGAGCGTTATAAAAAAATGGTGTAGCTTTCGAGAAGTGGTGTTTAGAATTCTTTCGTTGAAGTGATTTTGTGAAATAATTTGATTGTAGTAGAATTTTCTTATTAGTGTGTTTGTTGTTTATTTTATCTAGGTGAAGAAATGAGTTTGAACAGGAGCAATGCTAGTCAAATTGGGAAAAACAATGACTTTGAAAACATGCATGATATTAATATGGAGCAACTGGTAATTGCAGGTGATATTTGATTGCCTCAAACTGTGGGAAATGCGGTGTTTCATATGACCATCACTATGTTGCAGTTGTTGCAAATGAAATGTCTATTTGGGGGACTTGTTCACGAGGACCCTTATGATCATATTCGCAACTTTGTGGATGTGTGGACTGTTCTCCTTTAAATATATCACTTTAGAGTCAAATCGACTTCATTTATTTCCCTTTTCTCTAATGGGGGAGGCAACAAAGTGGTTGACCAAATTGCCTAGGGAATCTATCACTTCTTGGGAGGAACTCATAGATGGATTCTACAAAAAAAATTTCCCTCCATCAAGAATGGTGAGACTAAGAGATCAAATTCAGAAATTTTTATTCGATTGGATGGTGAGCCTATTCATGAAACGTTGTTTAGATTTCGAAAGATGGTTATCTAATGCCCTACTCACGGGCTGCCAGATTGTGTTCTCTTGAACATTTCTACCGGAGTCTTGACACCTTCAACAACAGTGTTCCTGATCAACTCATTCGATGCGGAATTATGAGACAACCCTTTTTCATAGCATCGGAATTTCTTGACGAAATGACAAAAATAAATTGCGCATGGTATACAAAGGAAGATAGGTGTTTCCTCTAAATGTATGTTTGAAAAAGAGCAAATGACGAAAAACCAATAACATGATGAGAACATTGCCAAGATGATGACCAAAATGGATTTCTTAACAAAACAAGTCATGGGAGTGG
>NW_006239087.1:832105-853682 GCF_000226075.1 Solanum tuberosum | reverse complement strand
AGGTGGTGGTTACAAGATCATAAGTGCAATTGATGCACAATGTGAAGACATATATAATGAGGAGGTGCATTTCTTGGCAATCCAAGTCGGTGGTTCTCACCTGAGCTATCCATAGCTGCGCGAGAATCAAGGTTGGAACAAAGGTTGTGAGGATGGTTGGCGAGATATCAATGTCGATAATTGTCGTTATGTGTCCCCGTATGATTATCCTAAGTCGAAGGAATTATATGCCAACCCCGAATGTTTTTGGACGAGGACATGCTTGCCTGCATTCTAGATAAAATTGAAGGATCGCATAAAATGCTAAATGAGATGAAGGCTGATTTGTCATCTCTAAATCAAATGGTGACATCTCACTCGGTTTCCATAAAGCAACTTGAGACTCAAATGGGTCAAATTTCAGCTCAATTTAGTCCAAGACGAAAAGGGAGTATTCCAAGTAATATTTTAGTAAATCAAAAGAATTATAGTGACAAATGCATGGTTATTTTGACCCAGAGAGGTAAGGTCATGGGTAGAATAAGAAGTGATGAGTTTGTGTGGAGTTCATGATAAAGGGTAGATGAATAATTAATAGTTAGGATGAGCTAGAGTATACTTTAACTAGTATAAGGAGTTTATGAAGAGGTTTCATTGTATTAGTAACGACCAAGTGTAGGTGTTCAATAGAAGAGTAGGAGTATTCATGAGGTGATAGCTCTAAACTAGGTTTATGATTTTTAAGGGGAAGCTCATAATATTCAGAGGTTTACAGAACTAATTAGGCAATGATGTATAGTGAATGAGTAAATAGTACTTAAGTTGTGAAGTGGACTGTGACTGTAAACTATAAGTATGTAGATTGAGAGATAAAGATTGACTACTTGTCATGAGGCCGTAGTGTGCGAGTATTTCTTAATTTTATCTAGTAGTTGTAAATTAGTACAGAAAGAGAGCAATCATATTGATATCCGGGTTTAGTAGTAAGCATTAAGCTTGAATTTTAGATGAGCGTCGTGATCAAAAGAATAGCAACAGGAGGGGGATGATGTTAGTCATCTGGTAGACTTGACATAGAGTAGGTGAGGAATTGAGATGTTAGCTACGATAAATATGAGTGGTACAAGTGAGAGATCCTAACTTTTAAGAGAAGGGCGATGAAGTGTAGATAATAGTCACGACCCAGGGGTACCCCATAGATGTAACAAGGTGTATGAGACCCCGAGTGGCCTTATACAAGCCACTTAGCATAGCAGAACATAAAGTAATAGAAATGAGCGGGAATTTAAATTTTTTCAATACAATCAAAGTCTTTATAAAATGAATTGGAAGTCTAACATCATTGTCTCAAACCATATAAATATCATGAATATAATCTTGGGACACATCCCATACAATAGTCTACGACTTAAAAGAAAGACATAAAAGAAACTGGTGATCACATCCTCGAATCCAATGAGGACTCAACAATCTTCACTTCCTTGAGCTACTATGATCCTAGCCACGAGAATGAGTGTCAATGTCGTCGGACCCTACATTTGATAAGAATGTAGAAAAAGTATGCATTAGTACATTCAAGTACTAAATATGATAGCTAGCATAAACAACATAAACATCATGGTTAGTCAATACAAACCATAGGCATAATCAATGCACATAAATCAACATCACAATAAGAAAGAAGTACTTCTCCAGCAACCTTACTCATCCTTAGTCAAGACTTGGGTCATACACCTCTAGTCAAGATTACCACATGGAAGGCATCTCTAGCAACAATCCAAGTTATTCATTCATTACATCATAGTCTCATTATTCATACTTACTGCCTCTTTGCCTAGCTTATTAAGGCTATTGGGTATTCGCCTCTTGCCTTAATACTTTTAGATTGCGGGTACTCGCCTCCAACACCTCATCATATGATGCGGGTACTCGCCTCCACATCATTCATCATATAATGCGGGTACACGCCTCCACATTATTTCATAGGGTTCATGGGTACTTGCCTCTATGTCCATTCATCATAATAAAAACATGGGGACTCACCTCTTGTTCAATTCTAAGGAGTAGGGGAATCGCCTCATATCATTTCATATGGAGGTCAAGGGTAATCGCCTCTAGCATCATCAATTACACAGACTTTTAGTCTAGATTCCTCTTAGGTGAGAATTTCATTTCACATTCATAATGACATCAATTACTAACAATTCTTATCATAAGCTTTACTCTCAAGCCCTAGATTTCATGATCATTATCTAAGCTTTATTCTCAAGAAATTCTAATCATAATTCATCAATTCTATGAGGATACATCTAAACCCACAAAGTTTCCCTTCATGGTATCAACCCAATTATATTAACTCTAGGTTGGAATCATGGAATAGGCATGGATACATGTAATTTAATTCTAAAAACATGTAATTATACTAATTCAATCATAAACAATCACAATAAACTCAATTGGATCCATAATCATCATAACCCACAACAATTGAATAAACCCTATCAAGAATTAGGGAATTTTTCATCAAATTTGGGAAATTCTAGGGGAGTCCATAGATGGAAGATGTCCATGGATGAAGAGCTATCATACCTTGATTATAAATCCCTAAAAAGCTTGCAAATTGCATACTTGATCTTGACCTAGCTTCCTCTTCTTCCAACTTCTAGAGAGAGAATATTTGAGAGGATTTTCTTTTGGGATTTGATAGAATGAGTTGAATGAGGGGTTTTGGGGGTTAAAAATATTTATATAGGTGTCCTAGACTGAGGCAAAATGACACCACTTTGATTTAATTAAAACCAAAAAACACCCATTTGCCCCTAAAAATAACTACCAGGCCACGACCTACAGACCCAGTCGACGGACCGTGGTCTGACCCACAACCCGTCCTGGTGAGCCGTGGTTCGTGGTCAGCAACATGGTTTTTGGGGTCTCGACCTATGGACCCCCAACCACAGACCATGGTCTGACCAACGATTCGTTGGTCAGGTCGTGGGTCAGGATCTCAACTCAAGCTTGTGCAGGCCAACCAAGGACCACACCTACGTTTCGTGGTCCACTCCACGGGCTGTGGGTGGCCGGCATGGTTTGGCTATTGCCGCACCTGGAAATCTGCAGTTTGCCCTTTTACGGATATGGGGTGTTACATTATCTTCCCTATGGGATCATTCGTCCTCGAATGGGATTCTAAGCACATTTCTAAAGGAAAAGACTCAAGACTAGCAACCCATCATACATGCTACTCATCTAAATGCACACAACTAAAGAGGGACTTTATCTCCAAGTTAATTATCCTTAATGCACTTTAAGGGAGTAGGAACTACATCTAACAACCCAATGTGCATGAAATTTTCAGATTTTTCATATTCAAGGAGGAACTACCTTCTCCATCTCAAAACATGCTCAACACAATCTCATGGAGCTCATATGCAATTCAATCACAAAAAACATATCTAAACATGTTGATCAACTCATCTCATGGAGTCTATAGGCAACTCATACTCAACGCACTAGAACATGGGGAAAATCAATCACATAAACTCATTTTCTTTCAAAACATAAATTTTCATGAATATGCAAAACATAAGGAAATCATGGGAATATCTAAAACACACATGACTTCAAATCATAACAAACCAAGAGGAAACTCATTACCTCAATCTAGAGTAGAAGGAAAGATATGAAGATATCGGGACTTTATATCGGCCTCATCCTTCCAAGGAGAACCCTGAACTAAGTGGTTTCTCCACAATACCTTCACGGAAGCAACTTCATAGTTTATCAATCTCTTAACTTGCCGGTCTAGAATCTCAACCAGTACTTCTTCATAAGAGAGACTTTCATCTACTCCCAATCCTTCTAGGGGAACTATGGATGTTGGATCTCCAACACACTTTATAAGCATAGAGACATGGAACACCGGATGCACCATTGTCAAATCATTTGGCAAATCAAGTTCATAGGAAACCTTACCAACACGTCTTAAGATTTGATATGGGCCTTCGTATCGGGGACTAAGTTTCCCTTTCTTCCCAAATCTCATCACACCCTTCATGGGCGAGATTTTCAAATAGACCCAATCATTAAATTCAAACTCAAGGTCTCTCTTTCTAACATCGACATATGACTTTTGTCGGCTTTGGGCTATCCTCAACCTCCTTCTAATAAGCCGGACCTTTTCCATGGCCTCATGAACTAGCTCGGGTCCAATCAAGGCAACCTCACCCACCTCAAACTATCCTATGGGAGATCTACACCTCCTACCATAAAGAGCTTCAAAGGGGGCCATACCAATACTAGAATGGTAACTATTATTATAAGCAAACTCTATAAATGGAATGTGATCATCCCAACTTCCCTTGAAATCGATGACACATGCTCTCAACATATCCTCTAAAGTTTGGATCTTTCGCTCTGCTTACCAATCGGTTTGTGGGTGAAAAGCCATGCGAAGCTTCACTTTGGTGCCAAGACCCTTTTGGAATGACTTCCAAAACTAAGAAGTAAAATGAGTACCTCTATCGGAGATAATGGACAATGGAACGCTATGAAATCTTACCATTTCCCTCGAATACAACTTGGCATAGTCTTCTGCCACATAAGAAACCTTGACGGGAATGAAACAGGCTGATTTTGTCATCCGGTCTACTATAACCCAAATTGAATCATATTGGCGCCGAGTGCGTGGAAATCCCACTATAAAATCCATATTCACATATTCCCACTTCCAAGTAGGAATGCTAAAGTCTTGGGATAAACCTCTCGATTTCTGATGCTCAACCTTTACTTGGTTGCAATTTGGACACTTAGCCACAAATCTCGCAATATCTTTCTTCATCCCATTTCACCAATAGATCTCCCGCGAATCACAGTACATCTTGGTGGCTCCTGGTTGAATAGAATACCAAGAACTATGGGCATCTGCCAAAATCTGTTCCCTTAACTCATCAACATTTGGAACACATAATCAACCTTGGTACCTAAGCACCCCATCTCCCTTTTGGGAGAATGCCTCAACGAACTTCTTAAGTACCTCTTCTTTCAATTATACCAAAATTGGATCTAGACATTGCACAACTTTCACATCGCTTACAAAAGATGATTCGGAGCCATTATGGACCATAACACCACCCTTGGCAGAGTCTACCATTCAACACCCAATCAGGACAATCTATGCGCATCTCGTGCCAACTTTTTTCTATCATCATCCACATGAGCAACACTACCCATAGACAACCTACTAAGAGTATCCGCTACTTTATTTTCCTTTCTTGGGTGATAAAGGACACTCATGTCATAATCCTTCAATAAATCTAACCACCTTCTTTGGCAAAGATTCAAGTCCTTTTGATTAAACACATATTGTGGTCTTTTGTGGTCGGTGAACAACTCTACATGCACCCCATACAAATAATGCCTCCATATCTTTAAGGCAAAAACCACCGCCGCTAATTCAAGATCATGGGTCGAATAATTCTTGTCATGAACCTTAAGTTGCCTTGAAGCATTGGCAATAACCTTTCCGTTTTGCATAAGCACACATCCCAAACCAATCCTCGAGGTATCAAAATATACCACAAAACCATCCGTACCTTGCGGTAAAGTCAAAACCGGAGCAGAAGTAAGTCCATCTTTAAACTCTTGAAAACTCTTCTTGAATGATTCAGACCATACAAACTTAGCCTTCTTTTGAGTCAAAGCCGTCAATGGAGAGGCAATAGAAGAAAACCCCTCAACAAATCGGCGATAATAACCGACCAAACCCAAGAAACTCCTAATGTTGGAAGGTGATAGAGGTCTAACCAACTCTTGAACGCATCCGTCTTCTTATGATCTACCTCTATTCCTTTACTTGACATAATATGACAAGGAAAGCTACTGATCTTAGCCAGAATTCACATTTGCTAAACTTTGCAAAAAGTTGTTGTTCCTTAAGGATTTGCAATACGATCTTCAAATGATTAATATGCTCATTCTCACTTCTTGAGTAGATCAAAATATCATCCATGAACACAATCACAAACATGTCAAAGTATTGTCTAAACACCCTATTCATCAAGCCCATAAACACTGCTGGAGCGTTAGTTCATCCAAATGACATAACCAAAAACTCACAGTGACCATATCGGGTTCTAAAAGTTGTTTTCGGAATATCTTCCTCTTTCACCCTCAATTGGTTATAACTCGATCGAAAATCAATTTTAGAGAAGTAACTTGCCCCTTGAAGTTGGTCAAACAAATCATCAATCCTTGGAAGGGGATACTTGTTCTTAATGGTCACCTTGTTCAACTGTTGATAATCAATACACATTTTGAGGGAACCATTCTTTTTCTTAACAAACAACACCGGAGCACCCCATGGTGAGATGCTTGGTCGGATGAAACCTTTGTCTAATATATCTTCCAACTGTTCCTTCAACTCCTAAAGTTCCACCGGAGCCAATCTATATGGTGGAATAGAGATAGGTTGCGTATCCAGAAGAAGGTCAATACCAAAATCTATTTCCCTTTCAGGAGTAATACCGGGTAGATCATCCAGGAACACTTCCGGAAACTCTTTCACAATAGGGATCGACTCAAGAGAAGGGGTTTCAAAATCTACATCCTTCACCCTCATTAGATGGTACAAGCAACCCTTAAAGATCATCTTTCTAGCTTTAAGACAAGAAATAACCCGACCCTTAGGCATGGAATTTCCGCCCTTCCTCTAGGATAGGCTCATTTGGGAATTCAAACTTAATAAGTCTAGTTCTACAATCTATAGAAGCATAACATGAATGCAACCAATCCATACTAAGGATGACATCAAAGTCTAACATATCAAGTTCTTCCAAGTCAACAAGAGTAACTCTATGGGATAAGGAGACGGGATACCTTCTATATACCCTCTCAACTAACAAAGAATCCCAACAGGGGTAGAAACAAAAAAAGGCTCTAGCAATACATCAGGGAGCACATCAAACCTCATAGCCACATAAGGAGTCACAAAGGACAAAGTAGCACCGGGGTCAAGCAAAACATACACATCAATTTGAAAAACTTTTAAAATACCGTTCACCATATCGGGGGAGCTCTCTTGATCACCTCTAGTCTGGAGAGCAAAGAATTAGTTTTGCTTATGAGCACTAGCACCCAAACCACTTGGACCCGATGAGGGGTTGGGTTGAGCCCTACGATGAGTATCTCCCTCATTCTTAGCAATTGAGGGACAATGACTTATGTTGTGACCCGTCTTGCCACACCCAAAGAAAGCATTGGAGCCCGCTAGACATTTACCCTTATGATTTCTCCCACATTTAGCACAAGTAGGCATTGAGGACTTACTACCATCTCCTTGGGGTTTAGGGTAAGACAACCTTTCATTGTTAGGCCTTGGAGGAGCATTTGAAGAAACTTGCCAGGAGAGCCTTTGCCGAAACCTTGAACAACCTCGTCCACAAACTTAGAATGTGAGAAGTTATCATCATCCGTTCTTGCCCCTTTTTCTTCCCTAGATCTTTCCTTAAGCTTTACTTACTTAATTTGTTGGGCATGCACCATAAGACGAGAAATGTACATATTATGAAAAAGCATAACAGTGCGGGATTCTTTGACAACCAAATTGGACACTCTCGACACAAACTTACTCATCTTGGTCCTACGGTCCGTCACAATAAAATGAGTATACTTAGATAGTTGAGTGAACCTCAAGGCATACTCCCTCACACTCATATTTCCTTGCCGAAGGTTAATGAACTCAAGTAACTTGGCCTTTCTCATCTATAGAGGGAAAACCTATCAAGAAAAGCACTTTTGAACCTCTCCTGCTCTATGGGATTCGCTCCTTCCAGCCTTGCCTCTTTCTACTAATTAAACCAAATATGAGCAACCCATTTGAGTTGATAAGTGGCTAACTTTGCTTTCTCTGCTGGTGTCTCCCCCATAATACCAAGTATCTTATAGACTTCATCGATAAACTCTTGAGGGTCTTCCTCATCTTTGGAGCCATAAAATACTGGAGGGTTCATCCTTGTAAAGTCCCTAACTCTTGCCGCTGCCGTACCCAAATTTGGGTTCACGGGAGCTACCACCTCTCTATTTGCTTGACCCATCACGGCTTGAGCCCTCACGGCTTGAGCCAACACTTGGAATACCAACCTAAACTCCGCATTGGTTACATTCTCAGCCAAGGGATCAATCAGAGCTTGAGGAGGAGCTTGGGGAGGAACTTCTTGACCCCCATTGTCTCCCTCCATCCTTCTTGCGTTAGCCCTTCTAGTAGTCATATCTTGAAAACCATCGGGTAAGGATTAGGAGAAAGATTTTATAGAGTTAAACTCTATGGCACGAATTAGAGAAATGAAGAAGTGAAGTTTCCTAAACATCTAGTAGCCTCTCATTCATAAATGTGGGGTGCTTCACACTTATGAACAAGACTCTACTCGATGTGGTTTGAGACATCTTAGAACCATTCTAAACCTTGTTCTTTGATTACCAAGTTTGTCATGACCCAGGGGTACCCCCTAGATGTAACAAGGGGTATGAAACCTCGAGAGGCCTCATACAAGCCATTTATCATATCATAACATAAAGAAATATAAATGAGCGGGAATTTAAAATTTTTCAATACAATCGAAGTCTTTATAAAATGAAGCGGAAGTCTAACATCATTGTCTCAAACCATCTAAACATCATGAATATAACCTAGGGACACAACCCATAAAATAGTCCTAGACTTAAAAGAAAGACTTAAAGGAAAGTGGTTATTACATCCTCGAATCCAATGAGGACTCACCAATCTTCACTTTCTTGAGCGACTATGATCCTAGCCACGAGAATGCGTGTCAATGTCACCGGACCCTACAATTGATAAGAATGTAGGAAAAGTATGCATTAGTACAATCAAGAACTAAATATGATAGCTAACATAAACAACATAAACATCATGGTTAGTAAATACCAACCATAAGCATAATCAATGCAAATAAATCAACATCATAATAAGAAAGGAGTACTTCTCCAACAACCTTACTCATCCTTAGTCAAGACTTGGGTCATCCGCCTCTGGTCAAGCTTACCACATGGAAGGCATCTTTAGACACAATCCCAGTTATTCATTCTTTACATCATAGTCTCATTTTTCATACTTACTTTTAAAGACATGGGGATTCTCCTCTTTGCCCAGCTTATAAAGGATAATGTATATTCAACTCTTGCCTTACTTACTTTTAGATTGCGGGTACTCGCTTTCACAACCTAATCATATGATGCGGGTAAACGCCTCCATATCATTCATCATATAATGTGGGTAGTTGCCTCCACATTATTTCATAGGGATCATGGGTACTTTCCTCCATGTCCATTCATCATAATAAGAACATGAGGACTCACCTCTTGTTCAAATCTAAGTAGTAGGGGAATCGCCTCATATCCTTTCATATGGAGGTCAAGGGTAATCGCCTCTAGCCTCATCAATTACATAGTCTTTTAGTCTAGATTAATTTTAGGCGAATAATCCTTTCAACCTATAATTATTGATGTGAGAAAGCTTTTCTCATTCATACATTCATAATTAGCAATTCATGTAGGAAGTATCCCTTCCACAACAATGACATCAATTACTAACAATTCCTATCATAAGCTTTACTCTCAAGCCCTAGATTTCATGATCATAATATAAGATGCATTCTCAAGCAATTCTAATCATAATTCATCAATCCTATGAGGATACATCTAAACCCACAAAGTTTCCCTTCATAACATCAACCCAATTATATCAATTCTAGGATAGAATCATGGCAAAGGCATGGATACATGTAATTTAATTCTAAAAACATGTAATTATACTAATTCTATCATAAACAATCATAATCAACTCAATTGGATCCATAATCATCATAACCCACAACAATTGAAGAAACCCTAGCTAGAATTGAGGAATTCTTCATCAAATTGGGAAAATTCTAGGGGACTCCATGGATGGAAGATATCCATGGATCTTCAGCTATCACACCTTGATTATAATGCCCTCAAAAGCTTGCAAATGCATACTTGATCTTGACCTAGCTTCCTCTTCTTCCTTCTTCTTCCAACTTCTAGAGAGAGAATATTTGAGAGGATTTTTTTTTGGGACTTAAGACAATGAGTTGAATGTGAGGTTTTGGGGGTTAAAAATGCATATATGGGTGTCCTAGAATTAGGCAAAATGACACCACTTTGATTTAATTAAAACCAAAAAAGACCCAATTGCCCCTAAAAATAACCGCCAGGCCACAACCTACAGACCCAATCAACATACCATGGTCTGAACTATGATCCATCCTGGTGAGCCTTGGTTCGTGGTCAGCAACATGATTTTTGGGGTCTCGACCTGTGGACCCCCAACTATGGATCGTGGTCTGACCACCGATCCGTTGGTCAGGTCGTGGGTCAAGACCTCAAGTCAAGCTTAGGAATGCCAACCATGGACCACACCTACGGTTGATAAGTATGAGATTTTGACTCATTTAGGGCTTAGTTTTGATAGTATAAGTGTCCTCAAATGCCTATTTTATGCTCTAAACTGATGTTTAAATGTTGATTAGCAACTATGGAGTCTAAGGAGTAAGGCAAGGACATAACCGGATAGAAAGGAACTAAAGAGCTAAAGAAGTGAAGAAAAGCAATCCTGGTGATCACCAAGACCACTCTGCGGTCCACCGAGTGCCTCTTAGCCTGCCCAATTTTACAGAACACCACCTCTGAGATGAGAGAAGTTTGGGCGAAGGGTGTTCCTTATTGGCGATTCATTGAATGGATCGGCGAAGAGGGATTGTGGCCGCCGAAGTGTACAAAACTATCAATGAAGATGCAAGTTGAGTAGAGATAAAAAGGAACTAAGGGCGCATCACCTAATCACTTGGAGAACACCGACATTGACCGCTGAGAGTTACAGTATGAAATGGAAGAAAAACTGAGCTAAGAGGGCGGTGGACAAGAGAGATCGACGAAGCCCAATTTTCCTCGCCGATTGGCCCCAAAAAGGCCAAATTTTGGATCAGTATAAATTGATATTTTTTATGAGAGAGAAGGCATTCCAAGAATTGTGGAAAGAGAGATTGAGAACATATATACTAATTTTGTTGGTTTGAAACATTTTTCTTGAGTTTTCAAGTTGGGTATTGTAATTGAAGAAAGATTTATTCATTTTAAGATTTTGGAAATCAATACCTAGCTATGGAGAATGTAATATGTATTGAATTTTCTCCTTTTATTATGAATAGCTAAAACCCCACTCTTTGGGGTTTGACCATATGACTAATTGCTTAATTTAGCTGAGTGGGTGTTAGAAATTATTGATTGTAGTGCTAATTCGAAGTGGGTCTGATTTATTGTTGCGGTTAAATTTCTTTTTGAAAGTTTATATCAATGTGATTTAGTATTTTATGCTTGCTTAAGAGAGAGGTGTAAAACCCAGGTGATAAATTAGCATTCGTAGTGATTAGGTTATTGTGGGTTCAGCTCAAGACAGTGAATCATATGTCCTATTCTACCTATCTAGCTCGATAGAGTAGATGCAGTGAGGCTGTGGACTAGTTTTCATAGTTAGCATGTTGAGGTTCGAAAGAAAATTGAAACGAGGTAGCTGTTTGAGAGAAAATTATCTCACCTAAGGTCCATCCTACTTATGAAAATTTGGTAACTTTTAGTAATCACCTAGCACCCATTTAGCGAGAATTGGCAATTAGTTGGTCATTCCTCCAAGTTCCTCTTACTCATTTGATTACTCTTGTTGATTATTGTGCCTATGATTGCATTGCTATCTGATATAAAAATCCCCCACTTGACATTGATGTCAACCTTTTGATTTAATTTAAAGTCTCCAAAAATTTCTATTCCTACAACCATTTAAATTGCGTTTATAACTTCATAATTGAATTTGAAATTGTACCGCTCCCTGTGGGATCGACCCCAACTCACTTGTTGGATTTGTACTAAATTACTATTGTCTACACCAAATATCATATGAGGTGTAGTTGAGTGTTAATCAAAATGACGCCGCTGCCGGGGAGTGGTGTTTAGATTTCTCTTATCAAAGTTTAAATTGTGATCCATTTGAGTTGAAGTTGAATCAATTTACGTTTGTTTTGTTAGTTGTGTTGATCAGGTGACATGATGAGTGCGAATGAAAGCACTGTAAACCAAAGTTATCACCAAGATGATGGTGACAATTTCTTGCATACCAATGAAGCTCTATTGGGAGGCATAGGTGCTATCCGCCTACCTCCGGTTGAAGACCATGCAGCATTGCATGTTACAAATACAATGCTGCAACTCTTGCAAGCGAACGACATAATTGGAGGGTTAGATCATGAGAACCCCCATGAGTATATTCGGAACTCTGTTGGGACATGCAGTCCGTTCTCCTCAAGGATATTTCACAACAATCAATTCGGCTGCGGTTGTTCCCTTTTTCTTTAACGGGGGAAGCAACCAAGTGGCTAGCTGAGCTACCGAGAGACTCTATTCTATCATGGGAGGAATTTACTGAGGCATTCTATGTGAGGTTCTTTCCACCATCAAAGATGGTGAAATTGCGTGATGACATCCAAAACTTCAAGCGGGTAGAAGGGGAACCAACTCATGAAACTTGTCTGAGGTACCGAAAGTTACAATTACTATGTCCTACACATGGGCTGTCGGGTGATGTGATACTTCAGTATTTTTACCGGAGTTTAGACTCAGTGAACAAAGGAGTGGCTGAGCAATTGGCTCGAGGAGGAATAATGTTGCAATCATTTGAGGTAGCCTCGTCCCTTCTTGATAAAATGACAAAGATAAATCAGGCGTGGTATACTCAAGAGGACAGAGTTTCCCCTTTTCGCTTTAGGATGACGCAAGAGCAACTTGACAAGGAGAAAGAGAGGGATCAAAATATTAGCAACATGCTGGCCCAAATGGAGTTGTTAAAAAAACAAATGCTAGAAAATATGGGTGAACCCAAAGAAGTAAGGAGAGTGTTGAGACTGGAGGAGGGTTCCCATCCGAGCTACTTTAGGGTTGGAACTCACATAAAGAAGAAGAGGGAAGGTGTTACTATTAATATTGGAGTGAACAAATAATTCTTGGGGGTGAGAAGAGAGTCATGAAGAGTACCACACACAATCAAGTAGCAGCCCAAGATCGGAGGGCAGTTCAGATAATTTAAGGATGGATGAATTATTGTCACGTATCCTAGAAGAGGTTGAAGGATCAGATGAATTGCTTAAAGAGATGAAAGCTGATTTCTCATCATTGAATAACATAGTGAATTCTCATGCTGATGCAATCAAACAACTTGAGGATCAACTAGGCCAACTTTCTGCACAATTGCATCCTAAAATGTTTAAAGGGGGTGAGGTTGAATGTGCACCAACTTCGACGAATGAATGTGACTAATATTTGGCAGTTGTGACTAGAAGTGGAAAAATGGCAGTTAGTAGTACTAAGGGTAATGATGGGGTGAAAGCTCATGAAGAAGAGAAAGATATTGAGGAGGAAGAGAATCCCATTCAAGCACCAGAAAGTGATATGCTTAAAGAGAAGGAGGAAAATCATAAGCAAAGCCCCATCGAAGAGTTACAAAAAAGTAAAGAAAAGGGCACCTCAACACCAAAGATTGTGCAACCTCTTCCCAAAATAGCTCCTCCATTTCCTCAACGTCTCAAGAAGAAAAATGAGGATGAGAAGTTCAAGAAGTTCTGACCAATGTTCAAGACACTTTCTATAAATCTACCATTTGTGGAAGCATTATTGTAGATGTCGGGTTATGCCAAATCCATGAAGGAGCTAGTCATCAAGAAAAGAAGCACAGACTTCGAGACAATCAAAGTTTCTCATAATTGCAGTGCCATTATGACTTGCGAGATGATTAAAATGAAAGAAGATACGGGTGCATTCACCATCCCATGCACTATCGGTATGCTTCAATTTGCTAAAGCTCTATGTGATTTGGGGGTAAGTATATATGTAATGCCCTATTCAATCTATAAGAAACTGGGCTGGGTGAACCAAAATCCCCTACAATGCGGCTTCTTATGGTAGACCGGTCGGTCAAGCACCCCATTGGGATACTCTATGACATATTGGTAAAGGTTGATCGATTCATCTATCCTCTTGCTTTTGTTATTCTTGATTGTGAGATTGATATTGAAATTCTCATTATCTTGGGAAGACCATTTTAGCAACCGTGAGAGCGTTAGTGGATGTTGAAAGCGGAGAGTTGAAGTTCCAGGTGAACGAAGATGAGGTCACCTTTAATGTGTGCAAATCAATGAAACACCCAAGTGATATTCATGTTATTTCAACGATTGATGTAATTGATGAAGCAGTGGCCAGTGTGAGCCATTTGATGTGTATGAGTGAACCTCTTGAGGCTGTTCTTGCGAATTATGATGAGACCGAAGTTCAAGGGTATGATGAAGTGGTAGCTACTCTGTCTGGATTAGGTGAATACTCAAGAAACCCATTGAATCTAGACATTGATCTAAAGAATCGAGAAAATCCTCCCGCTAAAC
Organism: Solanum tuberosum; assembly: GCF_000226075.1. Lineage (NCBI taxonomy): Eukaryota > Viridiplantae > Streptophyta > Magnoliopsida > Solanales > Solanaceae > Solanum > Solanum tuberosum. The sequence goes on along the minus strand of NW_006239087.1, from coordinate 839,190 downwards.
CATCCACGGAGGAACCACCAATGGTTGAGTTGAAAGTGATCCCTACTCATCTTCGATATGCATTCTTGGGACCAAACAACACTTTGCCCATTATAGTTGTAGCTGACTTGCTTGAATGACAAGTAAAATTGCTTCTTGAGGTGTTGAGAAGTTACATCAAGGCTATAGGATGGACTATCGCTGACATTGTGGGTATTCCACCTGACATTTGCACTCACAATAGTAAACTTGATAGTGAGTGCAAACCGAGTGTCGAGCATCAAAGGAGATTGAACTCACCAATGCAAGAGGTGGTGAAAAAAGAGATAATCAAGTGGTTGGATGCATGTGTGATCTACCGTATTGCGGATAGCAAATGGGTGAGTCCGGTGCAATGTGTACCCAAAAAAGGTGGCATCACGGTAGTCCCAAATGAGAAAGGGGAACTTGTTTCCATAAGACTGTAACCGAATGAAGGGTATGCATGGACTATCGGAAGTTGAACTCATGGACAAAAAAAGATCTTTTCCCCATGACTTTTATGTATCAAATGCTCGATCGGCTTTCGGAGCGTGGATGGTATTGCTTCTTGGATGGTTATTCCTGGTATAATCAAATCTCAATTGCATCGGAAGATCAAGAGAAAACCACTTTCACTTGTCCCTATGGTACTTTCTCTTTCAAAAGGATGCCTTTTGGGTTGTGTAATGCCCCGACGACGTTTCAACGTTGCTAGTTGTCTATTTTTGCTGATATAGTAGAAGATTCAATAGAAGTCTTCATGGATGACTTCTTAGTTGTAGGTGATTCTTTTGAAACATGTTTGGCACACCTTCGGCAGGCTCTTAAAAGATGTGTGGAAACCAATTTAGTCCTAAATTTGGAGAAATGTCACTTCATAGTTAGAGAAGGTATAGTTTTAGTTCACAAAGTAGGACAAAAGGGGTTGGAGGCTGACAAGGCAAATATTGAGGTGATTGAGAAGCTACCACCACCAATCTCAGTAAAAGGTATTCGTAGTTTCTTGGGGCACACCAGATTCTATCGGAGATTCATCAAGGATTTCTCAAAAATTTCACTCCCATTGTGCAAGATATTGGATAAGGAGGCGAAATTTGACTTTGATGATGCATGTATGACATCCTTTATTTGTTTGAAAGAGAAATTAATCTCTACTCCGGTGCTTATTAACCCAGATTGGTCGCTACCATTTGAAGTGATGTGTATTGTAAGTGGGACTGTGTTGGGTGCTGTTTTGGGACAAAAGCGCAATAAATTATTCCATCCAATCTATTACACAAGCAAATATTGAATAAAGCTCAACGTAACTATATTGTTACAGATCAAGAGTTACTTGCGGTTGTATATGCATTTGAGAAATTCCGAGCATACTTACTAGGCACCAAAGTGGTAGTTCACACTAATCATGCAGCCCTACAATATTTAATGGTAAAGAAATATGCTAAAACACGGTTGGTAAGATGGGTATTGTTATTGAAAGAATTTGACTATACTACTCTCGACTGAGACTCTTCCCGGGAAAGCTCAAGTCAAAGTGGTCCGGTCCATTTAAAGTGACGCAAGTGTTCATGAATGGGGCCATTGAAGTCGAAGGTAGGAAAGGTCCAGCCTTCAAGGTGAATAGGCAACACTTGAAGCTATATTTTGGTGAATGCCCTGAGATTTCAGTGATCGAAGTGGTGTACTTGGACTATGCTTGAAAACATTTCCATGTCATGCCACGACGTTAAATAAGGCGCTTCTTGGGAGGCAAACAAGGTGTTAGTTGTTTTTGAATAATGTGTGCTGAATGTGCAGGTATGGGTGATTCTGCGACACTTGGACCCCTTCGGCGAACCACCGAATGGATTTTCAGCCTACCTCTGGATAAATACCATGTTGCATTCCATGTTACAAATACAATGTTGCAACTCTTGCAAGGGAAAGGCATATTTCGAGGGTTAGAGTTAGATCATGAGAACCCCCATGAGCATATTCGAAACTTTGTGGGGACATGCAGTCCGTTCTCACTCAAGGATATTTTGCAAGAATCAATTCGACTGCGGTTGTTCCCTTTTTATTTAATGGGGGAAACAACCAAATGGCTAGATGAGCTATCAAGAGATTCTATTCTATCATGGGAAGAACTTACTGAGGCATTCTATGTGAGGTTCTTTCCACCATCAAAGATGGTGAAATTGCGTGATGACATCCAAAAAGCGGGTAGAAGGGAACCAATTCATGAAACTTGGCTGAGGTTCCAGAAGTTACTATTACTATGTCCTACTCATGGGCTATGGGGTGATGTGATACTTCAGTATTTTTATTGGAGTTTATACTCAGTGAATAAGGAGTGGTTGGCCAATTGGCTCGAGGAAGAATAATTGCAATCATTTGAGGTAGCCTCATCCCTTCTTGATGAAATGACAAAGATAGATCAGGTGTGGTACACTAAAGAGGATCGAGTTTCCTCATTTTTCTTTAGGATGACGCAAGAACAACTTGACAAGGAAAAAGAGAGGGATGAGAATATTAGCAAGATGCTGGCCTAAATGGAGTTGTTACAAAAACAAATGCTAGAAAATGTGGGTGAACCCAAAGAAGTAAGGAGAGTGTTGAGACTGGAGGAGGGTTCCCATTCGAGCTACTTTCAGGCGAGTGGGAATCAAGTTTGGAACTCACATAAAGAAGAGGAGCGAAGGCGTTACTATAAAGATTGGAGTGAACAAAACAACTCTTGGGGGAGAGAACAGAGTCATGAAGCTTACAACACACAATCAAGTGACAGCCCGAGATCGAAGGGCAGTTCAGATAACTCAAGGGTGGATGAATTGTTATCACGTATCCTAGACAAGATTCAAGGATTAGATGACATGCTTAAAGAGATGAAAACTGATTTCTCATCATTGAATAACAGAGTGAGTTCTCATGCTGATGCAATAAAAAAACTTGAGGATCAATTAGGCCAACTTTAGTACAATTGGAGCCTAAAATGTTTGAAGGGGGTGAGGCTGAATGTGCAACAACTTTGAGGACTGAATGTGACAAAGATTTGGCAGTTATGACTCGAAGTGGAAAAATGGCGGTTAGTAGTAAACATGGTAATGATGGGGTGAAAGCACATGAATAAGAGAAAGATATTGAGGAGGAAGAAAATCCCATTCAAGCACCGAAAAGTGATATGCTCAAAGATAAGGAGGAAAATCATAAGCAAAGCCCCGTCGAAGAGTTACAAAAAAGTAAAGAAAAGGGCACCTCAACTCCAATGATTGTGGAACCTCTTCCCAAAATAGCTCCTCCGTTTCGTCAACGTCTCAAGAAGAAAAATGAGGATGAGAAGTTCAAGAAGTTCCTATCAATGTTCAAGACACTTTCTCTAAATCTACCGTTAGTGGAAGCATTGTTGGAGATGTCGGGTTATGCCAAATTAATGAAGGAGCTAGTCACCAAGAAAAGAAGCATGGACTTCGAGACAATCAAAGTTTCTCATAATTGTAGTGCCATTATGACTAGTGAGATGATTAAAAAGAAAGAAGATCTGTGGCGTTCACCATCCCATGCACAATCGGTATGCTTTAATTTGCTAAAGCTCTATGTGATTTGGAGCAAGTATAAATCTGATGCCCTATTCAATCTATAAACAACTTGGGCTGGGTGAACCAAAATCCACAACAATGTGGATTCTTATGGCGGACAAGTCGATCAAGCACCCCGTTGGGATAATCTATGATATATTGGTACGGCTGATTTTGTTATTCTTGATTGTGAGATTGATGCTGAAATTCCCATTTTCTCGGGAAGACCATTTTTAGCAACCGGGAGAGTGTTAGTGGATGTTGAAAGCGGGGAGTTGAAGTTCCAGGGGAACAAAGATGAGGTCACTTTTAATTTGTGCAAATCAATAAAACACCCAAGTAATATTCATGTGGTTTCAACGATTTATGTAATTGATGAAGCAGTGGCATGTGTGAGCCATTTGAAGTGTATGAGTGAACCTCTTGAGGCTGTTCTTGCGAATTATGATGAGACCGAGTTCAAGGTTATGATGAAGTGGTAGCTGCTTTGTTAGGATTAGGTGAATACTCAAGTAACCCATTGAAGCTAGACATTGATCTAAAGAATCGAGAAAATCCTCCCTCTAAACCATCCATAGAGGAACCACCAAAGCTTGAGTTGAAAGTGCTCCCCGCTCATCTTCAATATGCATTCTCGGGAGCAAATAACTCTTTGCCCGTTATAATTGCAGCTGACTTGCTTGAATTGCAAGTAAAAATGCTTCTTAAGGTGTTGAGAAGGTTCATCAAGGCTAAAGGGTGGACTATCAGTGACATTGTAGGTATTCCACCTGGCATTTGTAGTCATAAGATTCAACTTTAGTGAGTGCTAACCGAGTGTCGAGCATCAAAGGAGATTGAACCTACTGATGTTAGGCCAAATATATATATTTTTATCATTATTTACCTCACATTTATTATTTATATTTGTCCTTTTTGAGCATGAATTTTATGGATTGTGCTAAATAGTGTATTTTATTTGTAGGAGTAAATTGGTGTAAAAGTTGAAGAAGTTTGGAGCTAAAATGAATTAAAGATGGAAGATTGAATAAGGAAATCAAGCAGACAGCTTAATTGATTAAATTGAATATAATAATATATAAGGAATAAAGGGCAAGTGAAATTGCACAAATTTGCACTGCTGCCACGTGACACTCAAGGAAATCCATAGGAAATTAAAGTGAGGCGGCTGGGCGACGGCCACTACTATTCACGTGGAATTCTTATTCCGCTTGGTTTTGGTTTCCCAATTTGTTTTGGACTCAATTATTTTATTTAGAGTTTTTCACATCTATAAATAGTCCATAGAAATAATTATTAGACATCAATCTAAAGGGGGAGATCAATCATAGGGCATCAAAGTATAAAGTTATCAATACTTTTCAGGGTTCTTTTCTTCTTCTTTCTTTTCTTAGAGATTAGTGCCTAAAGCCCTAGTTCTGCGGCTGTAGCTACAAATTGAATGTTGATTATTTAAGGTTTATATTGAATTAATTATTGGTTGTCATTATAAGTTACTTTTATATTCTTGTTTGAGTATTTTTTGACTAGCCATCTAGAGATAAATATATTGTCTAATCTTAAAATCGAGAGAGGAGGGGTTAGATAGACCAGAGAATATAGAGAGCTCGATCGATCCATTTAGTTGACGTGATTTGTGTTCAGGAGTGACCCCCAGATGAACAACTTGCTTGTTTACGAAACATGATGAAATATAGATGCTCGCCAGTTAGGCCTGTTTATTCCCGCTCAACGATGTAGTTAGATAGATAACTGGAGTATGTGACTAGAGGTTTGATACCTGACTCATACAATTAACCTTGTAAACCAGTAACCTGACAACTGAAATTAGTTCAAAGCCAATAATATGATACATGAGATTCATTGCATGCTGCAGTCGTGGGATTTTCCAAATCACTGTAAGTAATTTTATTATTTTATTCCTGCATTCTTTTCTTTTGGTACTCTTTAATAAATAATTATACCAGTATAATTTAGTAAAAATTGTTAATTGACAAGTCCTTTGGGTTCGATAATCTGGTTCTTTTATGAGCCTCTATATTACTTGCGTGTGCAATTAGGAGCAACAAATTTTTGGCGCCGCTGCCGGGGACTTAGGACTTAACTATTCTTCTAGGTTATATTTTTTCTTTTTATTTATTTATTTATTGCTTTTTTTGATTAGTTTTTTTTCAATATTTTTTTTTTCTTTGTTTGAATAATTTGGTACTCTTATTGATATGGATGAGTGGGATAAATCGTGGTTGGGTGATGAATGTCCTTTATGTCATATATGTGGTCGTCAATATATTCATTGGAATGGTTGTCCTAAATCTTCCCTTCCCCCGAACCCCTATTATGATTCTTCTATTATTCGTGATGTTGGTAGGGGCGATGAAGTAGAGAATGCAAAACAAGAGATGCGTAATGGGAATTCACTTATGGAATGTACGGACATGCTGGACAAAGTTAATTAAAAAATCACTGAACCAACATTTGAATGCGTGGAAGAGCAGAAAAAAATTCATGAAACTGCTGGATGAGCTTGATGCTATTCAATTAGAAATTACTGTCCTAGCTAAATTAGAAGAGATTGTCGTTGATGATGACCAATTAGTGGAGAAAAAAGAGGAATTCAAACCATTCAACTATACCTTATTCCTTAATATCGATGTTGAGAAAGAGTACAAAAGTGAGAATGTTGTAAAAAATGTTGCTTTGGAGTTGAGGCAACTTGAACCTCATTCAAAACATTTTTTCTATAAAATCTGAACTAATGGATGAGTGTATTGATGAGGAACAACGCCCCTACATTCTAAAATTTTTTAGTCCACGTTGACAAAATGACATTCCTCACCTAAGGGCGACGAAGTGCAAGATGTGACATATATTACTTGGTTCCTTTATCTTTATACCACTGCCTCTAGAGAGGAGCAGAAAAATTGATGCAAAGTTAGGGGTAAATTTCATAAGTTCAAAGTGGAAATAAAAGTGGTGAACTTACTTGTCGTGCCGCGACGTTAAATTAGACGTTTATTGGGAGGCAACCCAATTTATAGTGTAACTTCTTCTTTTTTATTGTCATTTTTTTGTGTGGTTTTTACAGGTTTTGGATAAGTCTGAGTATCCAAAATTTGGAGCTAAGGAGCACGTTTGAGCTTAAGTGTAGGGTGCGTACGACCCTTGATGAAAATAAAGAGAACATGGTACTAGCCAGGCCTAAAGGCCTCATGGAGTTTTCCTAACCCTTGTTTTAAATTTTATTTGATGCTTTGGGGGCATAGCATCTTTTTAAGTGTGGGGTGGGGGAATGAATTTCTAGTTTTTACTATTTTATTGAGTCTTTTCTTTTTTTTTAGGATGGGTTCCTTGTTTTTTTTTCCGGTTCTTTTCCTGAGGATAGTCTCTTTGAACCGAATGTCTTTTATTATTTTAGGAATAAGGTTTCTTTTAATTATTTTTTTTAGAGAAAAGAAAAGACCCTTTTGAGTGGTGTGATACTTGTTATTTAGGTCTAATTTTTGAGTAGTACTTTCTTGTGAATGCTTGATT
>NW_006239087.1:823722-832077 GCF_000226075.1 Solanum tuberosum | reverse complement strand
CAACAGCAAATCCAACCAAAGTTGGGGTATTTTTCAGACCCTTATCCCTATATAATTTATTTTATTTTGTAGTTTGTTATGATCCTGTCTGTCTTAAAAGTGAAATTAATCCATCTTGGTTGATACTTGTGCCATGTGTGGTGAGAATTTGTTTATTCCATGTTTTGCATGTTAGTCTAGAACTTGCCCTACATGTTATTGAAGCAAAATAAAAAGTGTTGTTTTGTTTAGGAGATGATAATATGCTTTCTTTGATTTGTCTAATAAATTTTAGCTTTTTTAGATATTTTATCACTAGTTAGCCCTTTTGGGCCTGTACCCTTTTGTTGGTAGCCATTTTTTGCCCTTGACTATTTTGTTGAATCCCTAGTTTTTTGCACCTTGCTTCCTTGAACATTATAGCATAGACTTATTCTAATTATCAATTCTAAGAAAAAATTGACGGTTGAATGAAAAGGTAATCAATTATAGCTACAAAGTGCTTAAAAACCCTCTTTCAAAGAATGTGATGAGCAAAAAAAGAGATGAACCAAAGAAGTTACCTTGATGATGACCCTGGTCCTTCCAAGGACATCGTGCACCTTAACACATAAAATAAGTAAGTTGAGAGTGATTATTATGAAGGAAAACTTAAAAAAAAAAAGAAAAAAAAAGATTAAAGCATTCTTGAGATGATGAGAATTACTTGTGAAATAATTGTTGAAGAGAGGGCTGAAAATAAAGAGAAAAAAATAATGGGTTGTCACGCCCCAAACTCGAGGGGCGCAACTGGCTCCTAATGCTAAAACTCAGGCCTGAGCCGACCCTGTAGAACCATTTGCTACTAGCACATGGCAGCCACACACAACCAAGAAAATAAACAAGCATATCTCGGCTTAAAACTAAGCCCTCGGCCGGCAAGGCCCCTGTCAACTGATCTATAAAAGAAACAGCTACTCCCAGGAGTTCATATAAATAAATAGCCAATTAGCACAGAAGTCCCGATTGGGCCGTCGACACCACCATGATATCTATACCAAAACTAAAAGCAGGTATATATCAATACAATACATTAAACAGCTCACAAGCTTCAGCAAACCAACAACATAGGCCAGTATGACCATAACGTAGCTATACACCCCACACACTAGTATGGAAGCCTCTAAGAGTAGTAAAAATTAGTGGGATAGGGACCCAGCCTACCCATAAATATATATACAACAAAAGGTAACAAACCTCCCAACTCTGGCAGCTCCGGAGGAAAGGGGATAGCCAATCGGATAAAAGTCAATCCTGCTGCTGAGGAGGTCTACTCGGTCATGTGTTAGGACCTACATGCATGAATGCAGCGCCCCCAAGGTAATGGGGTGTCACTATAAAATAATGTATAGAGTATGAAAGACAATAGACTATGATGAGGTATCCTGATATACTGGAATAATCTGATAAATAAATCAAGGATAAGATAAGTGTACTGACCTGCTCCTAAATCTCAACTTATCAAAAATAATTAAACAACAACCTAACCAAGCCCCATGAGCTCGACAGGTACAAATATCACACAAGACCACCTACTCAGGCGCCCATAAGCTCGGAAGGTGCCAATCAGCCTATATACCCCTATCGGTAGTCCCCTAGACCAGTAGGCAATCACATAGCCCTCTTAGGCATTAATATAGCCCTGTAGGTAGCACATAGCTCTCTTAGGCATCAACGTAGCTTATAGACAACTCATAGCCCTCTTAGGCAACAACATGGCCCTCTAGAAAGCACATAGCCTTCTTAGGCGTCAATATATCCATGTAGGCAACTCATAGCCCTTCTAGGCATCAATATAGCCCCTAGGCAACTCATATCCCTTTTAGGCATCCATATAGCCATGTAGGAAGAACATAGCCCTTTTAGGCATATATCACATTCCTGCAGCTAACCACAATATCCCGAAGGGCCACAATAACAATCCAATCGCTAAAAGCGAGAAATTTAGTTATAAGCAACCTGTACAAATAGCCTCTAAGTCGTGTCCAACATAGGGACGCTACTAACTGAATAAGAATCCCGACAAATGAGGATTATATCAACTCGAGCAGCCAACAATCAACAATCACTGCTACAAGTATATGAAGGATAACAACCCAAATACATTGCTTCTAAGCTTTAAGGAAACATGCCGTAAGTAGGGGATAGCCTTAACATACCTTTTTCGCTGAATTCACGTGTCCTAATAACTTTAATCACTACCCCCCTTGATACTACAACAAGGCACGATCATAATCAACACAAAATAATAGAAGATACAACGAAAATCCGATAAAAGATATGTATTTCCGTCGCGACTTATCAAATCTAGAGTCGATGAAAGAAGGGTCTTAACTTGATTATAAGTTTGTAATACACCTCAAAACTTTAATATATGCCCAAACCCCCTGCTGTCCACACACCAAAGTACGATATGTTAGGAAATCGATAAAACAAATTATACCATGTTGACTAGCTCAACGCGTAGAACAACTTTTGTCAAGGACTTTAAGTAACAAAAATCAGTAACTTGGCTTGTCCTAGAAGTTGGTTTTGTGAGTTTTCTGGTTCTTCACTAAGGAAAATGAAGGAAAAATGAAGAAAAGTCGAAGAAGATGATATATATAAAGGTCCACCGACCTAGGGGACCCACCTCACCTGCCTGTTTGTGCAGTCTTGCAAAAATACGAATATCTCTCCATTCTGAAGTCGTATGAACGAACGGGTTGATGCGTTGGAAACTAGACTCGTAGACCTTTCATTTCATAGGTCGCGGGACCATAACTCTTAATATATTGGGAGAAAATGTTCGAGATATGTGATCCAAATTTCAGACAAATCTTTAAAAAGGAATTTACGGTAACTTTCGCCAACTTTAATTTTTCCACTTACCTAACTTTAAAACTTGAGATACAACACTTTAACACTTAAAATATCACATAACACATCATTCTTAATTTATTACCCATCTCCTGGTCTTTCCATGAAGATACGAGTCAATTTATACGTTTTGAAAAGTCGGGGTGTTGCATCCATCCCCCCCTTAGAAAACCATTCGTCCTCGAATGAAAAATATGAGTCACGCGGTTCAGTCCTTAGGAGTTGCCAAAATTTAGGCATTGTATCCTTTGTAGATGTCACTATCCAAGAACCAAAAATGCAAAATTTCTAACCTAGGCGTCTCACATGATGACATAAATAGCTAAGCACTATAGCTCCACCATAACAGTGCGAGCAGATATACAACGACAACCACAATAATAATAAGCAATAGTATATATATATATATAAAATCAAATAGTTATGTTACCTTACTGCCCTAATATAAACTGATATGCCATCACCCTAGGGTATGAAACAAGTGAGGGTAGTTGGACTTCATGCCATCCTCAACTTCCCAGGTTACCTCTTCTCTATTCTTGTTTCTCCACAATACTTTAACCGAAGCCACCCCTTTGGACCTCAATTTACGGACCTGCCGATCTACAATGGCAATTGGAATTTCCTCGTAGGACAACTCCTGTGTGATCTAAACATCCTACTCTAGGACAGCCCGGGAAGGGTCTCCTACGCACTTCCGTAACATCGCTACATGGAAAACTGGATGAACAGATTTTAGCCCTGAAGGCAATTCTAACTCATAAGCCACTCGTCCTACCCTTCGAAGGATTCGGTATGGCCTAATGAATCTTGGACTAAGCTTTCCCTTTTGCCAAATCGCATAACACCCTTCATAGGCGAGACTTTTAAGAATACCCAGTCATCGACACAAAATTCTAAGTCCCTTCGTTGCACATCTGAGTATGACTTCTATCGGCTTTGAGCTGTTAGCAACCTCTCCCGAAGGAGCTTAACTTGCTCCACTATCTGCTGTACTAAGTCGGGTCCAATCAACCCTGACTCACCTACCTCAAACCATCCAATGGGGGATCTACATTTTTTCCCATACAATGCCTCATAAGGTGCCACCCCGATGCTGGAATATTAACTATTATTGTATGTGAACTCCATAAGAGGCAAGTGGTCATCCCAACTTCCCGTGAAGTCTAGCGCGCACGCCCATAACATATCTTCAAGTGTCAAAATTGTGCGCTCAGCGTGGCCATCTGTCTGAGGGTGAAAGGCTGTACTAAGATTAACCTGTGTCTCCAGTCCTCTCTAGAATGTAACACCCCTCAAAATGAAGTAGGATAAAGTAGAGACTCACATGGGTTTTATGCATTAATAACTTGTTAAAATAATGAAGAATAGCCTTTTATTCAGTTTAAAGAGTTTGGAAGTCAAACGTCAAGAGACGACCAAGATGTTTGGAAACTAGTCTTTTACGTGTTGGTGTGTTCTATTTATGTTGTTCATGTTTTTATGTGTTGTTTGGAGTCTAAAATCAGTGGAGGTGACCCTAGTGTCTTAATAAATGTTTTTAGGGTCAAAACGTTTGGATATGAAGCCCCAGGGGCCACCCTAAGGGTCCCCGAGGAGGACCCCAACCTTGGCCAAGCAAGCTGCCATGGCAGCTTGAAGTTGTGCTTAGAGGGAGCATGTCCGCGTCGCGGACTAGCTCCACAAAGGGACAAATGTTTGGTCTGTGTCGCGGACTCTTCTGTCTCAAAATTTAATTTTCAGAAACTTGTGGGAACACCTCCGCGTCGCGGACTTGTTTCCCGACGAAATCTGCGAAAATAAAACTCAAGTTAGACTTGTTTAAAAAGGTCCAACTAAGTGAGGGGTAGTTTGGGTAATATGTGGGTTATTGTTTTAAGTGTTTTTAGGTATTGTAAGTATATTTAAACATTTAAAGTCTATTTTTAAAGTCATTCTCCTAAATTCAAAACCCTCCCTCTCTCAAAACTCTCTCAAAACCCCATGGAAGCTCAAGGTGAAAGATGGAGCTAGGGTTGATGGTGGCTTCTGATTTCTTCTTCAATTTTTTTTGGTGCTTGATAATTAAGGTATGGGGATCCTTTATCCTTGATCATTCTTTCTTTCAAAGAGCCCAATCAAAAGGTTCACATGATTTTTCAAATACACAAAACCCTATTTCAAATTCTAAGCATGGGTTCTTGCATTAAATGATTTTAAATGATTTTTTATGATGTTATTAATGATTATTGATGGTTTTAAGAAAGAAATTTTCATGAACCCATGTCTTCTCAAATTCTCTAAATTTGGTCTAAAGTGGATCTATTGATTTTGAGTAATTGATGAAGGATTTTTGAGTGATTGGATGTGGTCTGTTCTTATATGATCTTAGCTATGTTGAATTGCTGGAAATTGTTATTGAATTGTATAATGTGAGGTAGTAGCCTTGAATGGTCATAGATTAGGATTTAGCCTTTATGTTGGTTATTGGATGTTGTTTAGCTTAGCTTGTATAGTTGAATGTTGTTATTATCATTGTTATTGTATTGTAAGTTGTTGGACTATGAGGATGATGAAGATAGCTATGGAAAGAGGGTAAGTTGATCTAACTTGATGAATATTGTATAAGTTGCATGGAATTGAGTATTGTGGCTTATAGCCTTTGAAAAGGGTGGTAAGATGGCTTGACCTCTTAGTATTAATATAATTGTTATTGATTGGTTTGATCCACCTTTGGTGGAGGTGGTTATTTGTCGTATTATTGTGAATTGAGGCCATGAAGGGCATTATGTGAATGTTATTATATTGTTGTATTATTATACACATATGAGGCTATATGTAAAGTCCTATATGAAGCTATATGTAAAGTTTTATGTGAAGCTATATGTGAAGGAATGATGTGAATGAGTTTTATGTGAAGCTATATGTGAAGGAATGATGTGAATGAGTTTTATGTGAAGCTATATGTGAAGGAATGATGTGAATGAGTTTTATGTGAAGCTATATGTGAAGGAATGATGTGAATGAGTTTTATGTGAAGCTATATGTGAAGGAATGATGTGAATGAGTTTTATGTGAAGCTATATGTGAAGGAATGATGTGAATGAGTTTTATGTGAAGCTATATGTGAAGGAATGATGTGAATGAGTTTTATGTGAAGCTATATGTGAAGGAATGATGTGAATGAGTTTTATGTGAAGCTATATGTGAAGGAATGATGTGAATGAGTTTTATGTGAAGCTATATGTGAAGGAATGATGTGAATGAGTTTTATGTGAAGCTATATGTGAAGGAATGATGTGAATGAGTTTTATGTGAAGCTATATGTGAAGGAATGATGTGAATGAGTTTTATGTGAAGCTATATGTGAAGGAATGATGTGAATGAGTTTTATGTGAAGCTATATGTGAAGGAATGATGTGAATGAGTTTTATGTGAAGCTATATGTGAAGGGAAACAAGGCTAGCACCGAGTGGATGTGGTTAGGAAGGTGGCCTAGTTGAGTATGAGATTAGGCACAATGAACTTCCTTGGACATCCCTTAACCATGTGCCTACATGGGTTGCTTACTAGTTCTACCTTTGGCAAGTAGAACAACCTCCACGGAGTAGGATAGACTCCGGATTCCATGCCTAGCTAGTATGGTCTATGTCGGTTATGCCTATTCCCATCATGTGGGATGTGCACTCTAGTTATTGGATAGGTTCTACAACGTGTAGGTAGTAGTATGGGATGCTATCTACACATGGCACGAGTAGGCTTTGAAGATACTAAAGTGAGTTCCCTAAGTCTAACGACTATTATGTGAAGGTCCCCTTATGTACTTGAAGATCTCCTAAGTGGTTTCTTAAAGAATGTTGGTCTATTGATGTTATGTTGTAAAGGAAATGTCCATATCTAAGGTAATCTTGAGGAGCACTTAAGTGTGCTTGAAGAGGTTGTATGGGCAGTCACTTCTTGTCTCACTCAAGTGTCTCTTAAGGTTATATTAGGTAGAGGTCCTATGGTAATGAAATGGCATGTTTTCTTCTAAAGTTAAGCATGGGTTGGATATGGATATGTTGAGTATGCGTATGGTTGGCTATGGTCTTATATGCGAATGTTAACTTGTATTATATCTCTTATACTTGTGAAGTGAAGGTTTTATCAAAAATGATATGAAAGCATATATTCCTTGTAAATGTCTATTGAAGCATATTTTTGCATGGTCTCCATTCTTAGTACTTAATTGTGCTAACCCCTTAACCTTTTTGACTAAAGTGTAGGGATTGGGAGATGGTGACATGTCATGGCTACTTGATAGGTTTCTAAGTGTTGACGATGAAGACTTGGTGAGTCCTCATAGATTCTAGGACAATACACTACATGTTCCTTTTGATGTATTTCTAGTATTGTGCTTAAGTATTGTATGGGCTTAGTCCCATTGTTGTATTCAAGTATTAGATGGTTTTGAGACATCATGTATAAAGTCTAGAAAGTCTTCCGCTTGCTATTTTTAATGAAATGTCTTCTTTGTAAGGAAAGTTTTTAAATTCTTAGTGACTTTTATGATCTATGCGATGAATGAATGCTAAGGCTTGTATGAGACCTCCGAGAGGTCGAATACGCATGTAACGGCTAGGGGGTGCTCTCGGGTCGTTACAGTACGCATGTAACGGCTACGGGGTGCTCTCAGGTCGTTACATGGAAGGACTTCCAGAAGTTAGCGGTGAATTGTGCTCCTCTATCAGAGATAATAGTTACTGGGACACCGTGTAGCCTAACAATCTCCCCTAATATAGAGCACTGCATAGTCTTCAGCCGTAAAAGTAGCCCTGACTGGTAAGAAGTGGGCTGATTTTGTTAGTCTATCAACAATTACCCAAATAGAGCCAAAATTGCGATGCGATCGAGGTCACCCTGTAATAAAATCCATATTAATTGCTTCCCACTTCCACAAAGGAATGACTATATGCTGAACTAGCCCAGCGGGCTTTTGGTGCTCAACCTTCACCTGTTGGCAGTTAGGACATTGTGCCACAAACTCAGCAACGTCCTTCTTCATCCTGTGCCACCAATAGATCTCCTTAATATCATGGTACATTTTCATCAAACCAGGGTGAATAGAATAACGGGAATGATGTGCCTCTTCCATAATCCGATGCGGAAGCCCTGCAACATTCGGAACACACAATCGACCACTATATCTAAGGACTCCATCTCGTGCTTTATCCAATGCTAAAGTCTGTTGATTCTGAGCCTTGGCTCTGAGCTGCTCTAAGCTAGGATCCTCTTGTTGCCGTGATTTTACTTCTACAACTAGAGATGATACGCCTGTGTCCTGAATTGTTACCCAACTATCTTCTGCCTCTAACAATCTAACTCCCAAGCTAGCTAACAGATGAAGCTCTCGCACTATCTCCCACTTCTCAATATCTAAATATGATAAACTACCCATAGATCTTCGACTGAAGGCATCAGCTAACACATTCGCCTTTCCTAGATGATATAAAATGTCCA
>NW_006239087.1:820628-822070 GCF_000226075.1 Solanum tuberosum | reverse complement strand
TAGACTCACCAACTGGTGTAGATACAATAAAGGGTCGATCTAATGACTCTGCTACTATACATAACTTCCCCGCATCAAATGAAGTAACATAAGACAAAGTAGATCCATGATCTACTTTGCTACTATACATAACCTGCTACTATACATAACCTTCCCGCAATAAATGGAGTAACATAAGACAAAGTAGATCCATGATCTATCAAAGCATAAACACAATGGGAGCAAACAATCAATGTACCTGTCACAACATCTGGTGATGACTCTGAGTCCTAACGGCCGGTTAATGAATATATACGGTTTTGTCCACTACCAGAACTAGATGCTCCCTCTCTGCCTCTGCCTCTACCTTTACGTGCTGAAGTCTGGGGTCCACGCCCTGTAGACTGTGCTAATGAGGAGGAACCTACTGCTGACCTGGTCGACTGACCTATGGTAGGGTAGTTTATCCACCCATGCCCCTCCTGTCCACAAGAATAACAACTTGTGGAACCCTGTCTGCACCTCTCAAAATGCGTCCTACCGCAAGTAGCGCAACGCGGAGGGGATGTCCTAGCCTGGCCTGAACCCCTCTGCTGCTGCGAGCCTGATGCTCGTGAACCCTTATCTGGGCCTAACTGTTCCTGACGATTAAATCTACTACCCTGGAACTGCTGTTGTGGAGGTCTAGGTGGCCTAATAGAATATCGGGGTCTGGGATCACCCTGAAAATTTCCCTGTGAACTAGCGGGCCTAGCCCTCTTTTGTCTCTTTCTCTCCCCTCTCACTCGTATACTGTAGATGTCGGCGATCCTCTATGCCCTGTGCAAATTCCTGAATCCGCGAGATATCCATATTATCATTTAGTGCAATGGTTGAACAAGCCTCAATATAGTCTGAGTCAAGCCCTCCCACAACTCTACGCACCCTGTCATGCATAGTATCAACAAATGCTGGTGCATATCTAGACAATGAATCAAATCTCAGCCCGTACTCTCGGACACTCATGCCACCCTGTCGGAGGTTCAAAAACTGGTCCACCCGGCCATCCCTAATCTCTCGAGGCAAATAGTGATCTATGAAAGCTTCTGTAAAGCTATCCCAAGTGGGTAGAGATGTATCTTTTCCCCTAGATCTCTCCCAACTTTCATACCACAATACTGCAACATTACGCAATCGAAATGCTGCTAACTCAACTGACTCAGTCGCTGAGGCATGCATGACTCTGAAGATCCTATGAAGCTGATCAACAAAGTGTTGAGGGTCTTCTCTGCGATCTGTCCTTGTAAACTATGGAGGATTCAAGGCAAGAAATTCACAAACTCTCGAACTTCCGGGCCCTTCAGAAGGTCCGGGAACATCTGGCGCAACTGGTTGGCACTGTGCAGCTGCCAACTGTGCTAACATATATACTGCACTCTTGAAATCCTGATAAGATGGAATAGGAGGAACTAAAGGTGGTACTG